>NC_038242.2:7018334-7158849 GCF_000004515.6 Glycine max | reverse complement strand
TGATGATCTCGTGCCATATGTGGAAAAGTTAGCGATTTTATCCCAAGAGCAAGAGAGGATCACTGAGCCTGTGGCACATGGTCCAGCATCAGAGCGTCGATTTCCCCCACAAGAGTTTCACATGCTTCAGTCAAGTGTTGAAACTCGAGGTTTTGACAGACGAAGGGAGATTGTTCAAGCGGAAGATTTTTCCCAACATATGGAGCAGCGTGGTCATGGAATGTATTACACGCCACCAACATTTGCTCAGTATCCTTCGCAGATGTATCAGTATCCTTTCGAGGGCCATGACACTGATATGTCTGCAACTGATAGCAGAAATAATTTCATTATTTTCTAACTTTACCTTGTCTCCAATTTTTTTCTTCAAAGCATTGAAACTAATTCCACGTTTAATCTGAATCGCTTTTTTACTGCCTTCAAATATTACACCATCATTATCTTCATATACCCTTCCATTGAAATACAACACTGTTATAACCGAATTCATCGTGTACCTACAAAAACAATATTTTAATTAATTATTCATAATAAATTCAAAATACAAATTATTTTACTGCAAACTAAGAAATAAAAAAAATTACTTAAAAAAATTACTTGAAAGTTGAAATGTAGTTTTAATTAAAAATTACTTAAAAAATTTATAATACAAATTATTTTACTGCAAACTAACAAATATAAAAAATTACTTCAAAGCTGAAATTCACTTTTAATTAAAAATTACTTTAAAAATTTATTATATAATTCATTTTACTGGAAACTAAGAAAAAAAAATTACTTACAAAAAATAACTTGAAAGCTAAAATCTAGTTTTAATTAAAAATTACTTTAAAAAAATTATAATACAAATACAAATTATTTTACTGGAAACTAAGAAATAAAAAAAATTAGTTAAAAAAATTTTCTTAAACCTTAAATCTAGTTTTAATTATAAATTATTACAAGAAAATTATGTTATAAATTATTTTACTGCAAACTAAGAAATAAAAAAATTACTTCAAAAAATTACTTTAAAGCAAAAATCTACTTCTAATTAAAGAACCAAATTTTTTTGACCTATATATAATTTTTTTCATATTTACTTCTATAAATAATTACTTACATAAAATTATAACAAAAATTTATTATCAATTACAATTATTTTGACTGTTATATAATTTTTTTCATATTTACCAACTTTTTTCAAGACTCAAATTTTTTTTATTTAAATAAATATCATGACATATTTCTTCTCTTTTATACACACAAACAAGGGATATAAAATATAAAATTAATTTAATTAAAAAATTATTAACAATTATAATTTCAAATTGGTCTAAAAAATTACTTCAAAAATATCTTATAATATAATTTATTTGACAGAAATTTACGAACTTCATTCACAAATTTAACTCTCAAGAACCAAATTTTAAACCAATTAAAATTTTGATGACAAATTTCTTCTATTTTATACACACAAACAATCATATAAAATATAAAACTAATTTAATTAAAAATTTCATAAAATTTATACATTGAAACTGCTACAAAAAATTACTTAAAAATAAATAATACAAATTATTTTATGGGATATTACGAAATAAAAATATAAAACTAATTTAATTAAAGAGTTACTAAAAAGTATACCTTCTAACTGCTATAAAAATATAGGTTACAAAAATTATAACACAAATTATTAATTTCAAAATTATAAACCTAATTCAAATATTTAACTTCAACCAAACAAATTTAAAATAGAAATCCCTACACACTTACAAAACTCAAGGCTCTTTCTGTATTCAGAAAACTCTAAGTCACTGACCACACACAACTAGAGCTCTCAGCATACAATGAAAGAAGAAAGAAATTTCTAATTTGAAGCCGTGAGCAATGAAAGATTTATTTCTAATTTGGAGCTGAAAACGTGAGTTCAAGTTCAAAACGTGAGCACTGGTATTTATAGCCAACAAACTGCCATTGGTGATGGCTATTTCTTCTTGTGCAACCCGCCAAGCAAGCTCCTGCACCCCTGCAAAAGCGCCTGCACGCCTGTACCATGGAACTCGCCAGTTTGACTGGCGGTTCCCAGCTGCTTCTGCGTATCGCCATTAGGACTAGCGACTTAGGCTCTGCACGGTCATATCGCCATTGCATCTGGCGGGTTGCTCACTGACACCGGTTTGGGTCTTCCATGCACGTAAAAAACTGCCCCATGCTGCAATTATTTTAGAAACGACCCCATCTGGGGAAATAGTTTCTAAAACTACCCCAGATGGGGAAATTTGCCATCTTTGAATGTAAATGTGTTGGGCCAAATATGTGGTTGGTTAAGTGGAATTGGGAGTGGATTTCCTAAACAAGATTTCGAATTCTAAGTTTTTTAGAAATTAATCATAACAAAACTTATAAAATTATTTTAATCAGTAAATTCTATAAAATAAATAATATACTATTCTTGTTCTTTTTCTATTGTCCTTTAAGGTAATAACACAAATTGAAAAATATAATTAATATCTTTATTTATATCAAAATTATTTGTGTTCTATTTTTTTTATTATCTCTTATTAATTAATTTTTCCGTAATTTATTACTCCAATATTTCCTCTAATTATTATTTCTCTTTCATTTAAGATACATGTATAAAACATTTAAAAATTGATGATATACGATAATGTTGTCTTAACAGTAAATACATACATGAATAAAAAGAAAATTTACTTTCAAATAGACAAATAAAAAGGAAAGGAATATTCATAAAAAAAGAATATTAACACATTCTTTAATAATACTTTTTGAAGCTCTTTTTCATCACTGGAGTTCTGAAGTGAATTAGCTGCCACGCTGAATTGCTGGAGTAATTTTTTCTCTAGCTTTTTCACACGAGTTTCTTTTTATTTTAATGTATCTCCTCCCACTTTAACAAACTTTTGTGATTTCATTACTTTAGCTAGAAATTGCTGGCAGGGCCACCCTTAATCCCTCATTAAAGTCGGGTTTGCTATTCTAACCGTGTACAACACCAGAAAGCAGCACCCCGAGAATCATGCTTGTAGATAAACTAGAGATTGATTCCAAATACATGGTTTACGAAATCAAAAACACTTAAAAAGTGAGCAATCGCAGCTATGAATAAAGAATTCCCTTCGATGCAAATACACAGCTCACCAATCTTGTCTCTATTGCAGAAATTAGAAACTCGGTACTTACAATTAATTTCCCGATATGGGGACAATCTTATAACAATATTATTCGATGTAAACACAAAGCTCACCAAAACATTTCATTTTTTATAATACAAAGACAGATGGATGCGGAAGAACACATTGAAGAAGGATGACCCAAAAAACACAAACGAGTTAGGCCAAGCAGACACAGGGACCGACCTCATGGAGACTTCAGCTGTTTCAACTATGCAACTAAATATTACAGGATCATTAATCCTAAAAGGTGAGGATGTTTCCTCTTATTCTAAAGGAGAAAATAAATCAGTATGATCAATGAAATTGGGGTTAGATTTCATTTCTGGTTTTGTTCGACCTTTGCTCGAATCTTCTCCTCCAAAACAGATATTTCCGTCTCAAGGTTGAACATCCTATTCAAAGCATGCATGTTCTCCAGTGTCTCACTAAGAGTCCGGCTGTCGTTCCCATCACACCTTAAATGTTGCATTGGACCATGAAGCAACTTGTTAACTATACCCCGACTAAGATCATCCACAGCTCTCCGTGTTTTCTTTGGTATATCATCACCCATCTTACCTAAGCACTTCTCAAGCTCAGCAAGCCTGATTCTTTCAGCATAAGCCCTCAATTTCTTAATAGTAGGAACAGTTTCCAGCGAGTCCCTCCAAGCTTCAAATTGCTTAGATTCTTCAGCAATGATTGCCTGTGCTTCCATTGCTTTTCTTAGACGATCCTCTTTATTGGCAGCCACAACCTCTTTAAGGTCATCGACATTGTATACTCGCACAGACTCAAGGTCTGAGACACATGAACCCACATTCCGGGGAACAGAGATATCAATGAAAAAGCGACGGCCTCCAACATCTTGATTTGCAGGAGGAAGGTCCTTGACATGATGTTTCAAGAATAATGGGCTTTCTGAAGCAGTACTGGTGAAAACTACATCTGCTTCGCCAGCACAGGTGAGCATTTCTGAAAGAGGTTTGTAGATAATCTCAATATCCTTCAGTTCTTCACGTATTGCAGCAACTCTCTCCTCAGTTCTATTGACAACCACCATCTTTTTGCAACTTTTTGCCACCAAATGTTTGATCACAAGCTTTCCCATCTTGCCAGCCCCAACAACCAACATCCTTGCATTATCATGTGAGGCTTCAAGTAGCTTCATATAGGCCAACTCAACGGCAGCTGAGCTAACAGAAACTGCCCCAGAAGCAATATTAGTCTCAGTTCTAACCCTTTTCCCAACAGTAATTGCATGCTTGAATAGCCCACTAATGTTTCTTCCAAAGCCACTAACTCCTTGTCCCACTTTGACAACTTGCTTAACCTGAGCAAGAATTTGACCTTCCCCCAAAACAAGAGAGTCAAGACCTGCTGATACTTCAAAAAGATGCTGCGTGGCATCATTGTTGTAAAGTAAAAACCGGTGCTGGCTAAGCTCTGAAACATGGATGGAACTTGTCTGTGAAAAAGGACAGCATTTTAAATATTTAGCCATGCACTACAAATACCATCTGTGAAAGAAACTCAACGCTTACTTTTGACATCCATTCCATGACTTCTTTGACACCACGATGTTGGGACAGGGCAACAACATATATCTCCATTCGGTTGCAGGTGCTCAGAATAGCTGCTTCTTCAATATGATTAAGACTACACAGCTCTGCAATAGCTCTTGGCCATTCGGCTTCTGGAATGGCAAGTTTTTCACGCATTTCCACAGGTGCAGTGTGCACACTGAGCCCAATGACAATAATGCTGCTCCTTTCCTTTGTATATCCTGTTAAAGTTAATTGCATGAATTATTTAGAAGCTGCAACTAGAAAGTTTCAGATAATTAATCAGCACAAATCAACCAAAGAAAGCCATGTAGTCCTGCCTTTGTTTATTTCCTAGGGTATAAATATCCTTCAGGACCTTGCCACAGTTCCTGAAAGCTACAAATCTATAGACTACAGTTTAGATTCATAATTGTGGTCATGAAGCACAAAAAGCCCAAACAATTGAACCTTCAAACTTCATTTCCTTCTTTTTTTTTTCTTTGTTAATCTTTTTAACAACATAATCAGAAATGACCAGTAAATGAAAACTGCAAACAAGTTTGAAACAAGAATAGATCTCCTGGAGTGAAGCAAACCATCAGCGACAAAAAATTAAAAAAGAAAGAAAGAAAGAAAGAAAACGTTAAGGTGCAAAACTTGAACCTTTAAATACAAAGGAATAGCTTGCATACTAATTAAATAGTAATAATATGATGCCAGGTAAAGCTGCAAGCTTCTAACATTTCAAGCCTTGAAAAGTATTCAACGTTTAGATTAAACAGTGCGATCGCCCAATAACTCCAGAGTTAAGTATGTGAAGAAATTCTCTGCAGTCCAAAGACTAATGCCCGTGCTTAAAGTTATTTACACCAGAACCATAAGGAAAAGTTTAATTCAACAAAGAAAGAATATAAAATTACGGGGACAAAATTCGCATTGATGGGGAAATGGAGGTACCCAATTGACCAAATGTTGAAGGCAAAGAGAGAAAATGGAAGAGGACTTACTATCAGCTGCAGAAATCTTGAGCTGCTCAAGAGCGGTGGCATTATTTGGAGCAACCGATGATGCATCAGAGGCCAGAGCGTCGCAGCGAATAAACCCTCTCTGAATGAGGGTTCTTCTGTTTTGGCGGGGAAAAGTGGTGAATGATGCCCTTGAAGGCGATGGTGAGGAAGAGGAGGAAGAGCATTTGAGGAATAGGGCCTCCAATTTGGGAGCGGAGAAAGTGGTTGAAACGGCCATTGTGGAGTCAGAAGAACCCTAACCCTAGAATACACAGAGAGAGGAAGGGAATGGAAGATGTTAAACGAGAGAGGGAGGGAGAGGAGGGGCAGTAGAAAAAGGAAAGGGGAAATTGCAAAATTGAGTTGTGAAATGTTGACCCTCCTTCTCTCTCTCTCTCTCTCGGACTCAGTTTGGTCTTTGGGCGGGTGGCGTTGATTCGAAAAAGGGTATGTGTTGTGTATAACGAGAGATTTCTGAGTTCTTATTGGCGGGTGCTGCACATGCTTTATCCACACTCCTTCTCCTCCTCGCTTCTCTCTCATCTCTTTATTGTCTTCATAATTGGAAAAAAAAACGCATTTAATCTTTTTGGGTAAACTGTGTTTTAATTCTTCATTTTTTAAAAACAGTTGATCATATGACAGGTCATTGAGTTTTTGTATCATAGATATTCTTACGTGATTAGAAACTAAAAGTAAAAATTGAAATATATATATATATATGGATCAAAGAGATAGTAAATTTTGTTTATATTCATTTGAGTGATCGGTGAAGAAATGAGAGAAAAAATATGTAATTGGAGGAAAGAAATGAAAAAAAAAAATACACCTGCTTTATATATTTTTTCTCTGGTTGGATTCGAGTGTAGATTTTTTCATAAACTTTGCATAAACTACTCTTATAAGCTATTTTTGAAAAGTTTATGAAAATAAGCTAAAAACATCTAATGGAGCTGTGGTAAGATATCTTGTAAGCTTTTTCCAAACCCTTTAACAAACACTTATAATCTGAGTCCAAATAAGTTGGTTATAAGCTCTTCCAAACAGAGCCTAGGTCTTAAAAGATTTTTCTTACATGCAAAAAGATGTACGTGAAAATTGAACTTGGGTTGGGTTTAGCTAAAACATGTGTTAGTCCAAAATATCCCTGTGTTGTCTTCCCAAGTGTGCGTGAGTATAAGCTGTCAAAATGGGAAACTCAACTCTTACCAGGCCCTAACCTATGTGATCCGAGGTAAAAGAGGTCCAAAAAAGCAAAAATTTAACGTAAAAAAAAAACTCAACAAGGCCAAAAAAAAGATATAAGATCCATGCGTTAAAGATAATCCGAGATGAATATGAACTAAGATATTCTAGGTAAGATCAAGCTAAAAATCTCTAATTAAGTTCAAACCACAAATGCCCTAATCATGATTAAACTAAAGATATCTTAACCAATGATAAGTGGAAGATGTTGTGACAAGGTTGAACCAAAGATACTTTGATTAAATTTAAACTAAAAATGCTTTAACTAAAATTGGAATGAAGTTATTTTATATAGATAAAGTTGAAGATATTTTTCTTACGACCCAATTAAATTATTTTAACCGATAATGAGTTAAAGTTAAAATTGTGTCAAATTTTATATATATAATCATGATGATAATAACACATAAACCAATAGTTAAATCAATAAATTTAATATTAATAAAAAAAATTATAATTTCTTTTTTACAATATTTGACTCATAATATCTTTTTCTTTTGAATTTTATCAAATTATTGAAAACATACACCACTTTAATTTTATTTTTTTAGTCACCATATTATTGTTGTGGATTATAAAGTATTTACTAATTTTATCCATGATTAATTTTTATCAGAAATCTAGTTAACCAATAGTAGGTGTTTCTCCCATCATATTTTTGTTCATCTACAAAATTGGAATTCAAGATATTAAATAAGGAATCCAAGACTTTAATTTTGATTTGAAGCCACCTAAAACGTTTGGTAAGAAGTAACTAAAAACATATTGCTTGGAGTGATCATCTTCAATTGTCAAGACCAACAATAAGTTTCCATTTTTAGGATGAAGAAGATATAATAAAGAAAATAAATGGGAAAATGGGCAACCATGGAGTAGCAGAGTTTCATTACCAAGCAAGTTGTCAAGTTGATTCAGAAATATTAGTCCAACGACTGCCATAGGCTATCAAAGCCCAACATCTGTATATAGTAACGACAGTCTTGCCTTGATATCAGTCCAATGGCTGCTAAGGTCTATCAAAGCCTAACATCTGTATATAATACCATCGTTCTTTTGTCCTTCAGCCTTATGAATTAAGCATTTATGTCTGCTGTACACAAGCTGATGAGATATGCCTCTACACATGTCTTTCTAAGGACCTGACTAATGCTCCATGATTCTCATTTTTTTGCATCAAATTATGATTATGATTAGGAATTGTGTTGAATTAATTGGTAAGTCTTTTGCTTGAAATTACCTTCTTTCCATTTATGTTCAGCTTTCTGCCTACTTCTCGGGCCCTCATTGTTAACTCCTCATGGCCCATGGTTTCCAAAAGACATTTGATCTTAGCGTGCGCGCTGTGTAGCCAACTATGCGCGACCTAGAATTTGGTATAGCAATTCATAGTTTTTAAGTATTATAATTATAAAATAAAATAAAGGCACAAAGCTGCTTAGCCCTTTTACAGTTAATTCATGTTGAGATCCTTAGTTTTGCTTATAATTGTTGCAAATTTTTCTGCCAGCATGGTTACATTTTTAAAGAAATTATCATCACGAAGTTACAGAGTACAGGCTATTGTCAACATAGTTTGCCCGTAATTTTTGGTCATCCTAATATTTTAAATCTATAGTTTTAGTCTTTTTAATTTTTAATTGTAACATTTAATTCTTTAATTTTATAAATTTATAATTTTAGTTCTCCTATAAATTATTAACTAATAATTATGATTATCAGAGATATTAAATTAATTATAAATTAAATTAAATTTATTAATTATTTAACAAAAATTAATAAAAGACTACTAATCCTAATGCGACGTTAATATCAATGGAATCACGTGTGATAGTGAAGATATAAGAGGTGTTTGCATATAAGAGTAATAACAAAGTGTTGTAGAAAATTATGATTAATAATTTTTTATTCAATTTTTTAATAATTAATAATTTTGATTAATTTATAATTAACTTAATAACTCAATTAATTATAATTCTTTGTTAATAATTTATTAGGAAGATCAAAATCACCAATTTATAAAATTAGGGGATCAAATATTACAATTAAAATTTAACAAGAGAAAAAATTATGAATTTGAAAAACTAATGACATCAAAAATACAATTTAACCTAATTTTTAATCGAAGTATTGTAGAGTCTCAAACGCGAAAATTGCCTTTTTCAAATGTTTGGAAGATAGACAGGTAAGCATATAGTTGAAACTTGAAAGGTAAGAGATTTTGGAGCCCAAAAAAATGAACTTGTTTTGCTAACACAAATTGAGCATTCTTTATTTTGTATGACTGAACTGAACTTTGTAGTTGTGAATTACAATTTTAACATAGTTATTTTCAGTGAAATTAGCTGCAGTTTTGGCAAAAAATAAAAATGTTAAAACGCTCACTTTGCTCAATGTGATCTTGATGAGATCCAATTAATCTTCACATAAGACGAAATTAGGTGTTATTAATTTATTTCTTAAATTAATAAGAAAAAAGGATTGATTACGTTTCACATAGAAATTGCAGTGGTCCAAGAATATTTAATAATTTTGTCCTCTGAGCAGGGTAAATAATAGTGTTTTGTTTTTTTCAAAAAACGGAAAAAAGGAACATGACATGAGTTGAGGCTGAGATGATCTATTACTGTGCAAGGAATGAGGGGGTTCTGAACTTTGGATTAGTTTAGCCACATTTTTTTTTGTTTTTTTTTTTCTTGTTCTGTTCAAAGAGAACCAGGCTTTGAAGCTCTAAGTTAGAGTTATGGGATGAGCCCTTGTAAATTACCAGGAGGCCTGGACTGGGCCCACATATAATACCAGGAGTTATAGATTGGGTCAGAAATGCTATAGACACCGAGAAAAATAGAAATGGGTTAATTGGTGTTCACAACTATATTCTCACCCCAAATTTCTCTCTTGCCGTCCTGTTCTTTTACAAAAACACAGAGTGTGTTTGTTTCAACTCATACATATTTATTTTCAGCAATTTTTTTTATAATTACAGTAAATATTTATTTCTATAATTACACTGATTTGTATTTTCCAACATTAGATAAATTTAATGTGATTTAGTTTTATTTTATTTTTTTAATTAAATAACATAACGGCTATGTGTAATTTTTTTTCTAACACGAGTTAAATATATAATTCAAATATTCATTATTCTTTCATGCATGAAAAATTATTTATTAATTGTTATAAGAGTTTAATATTCATACACTTTTAATGTTAAAATTTTTATCGTATTAATTAATGAGTTATAAATATAATTTTTAAAATAATTAGATATTTTTCAGTATCAATTATCAAAATATCATTTAATTAACTTATTATTACTTACATCAATTAAACCATGGTCAGCTTAACCGGAGGAGGCGAACCAGAGGGGGGGTAAACTGAAGCCTAGTGTCATATAAAAGTGTAGGCACGAAGGTGAATGACAATTGCATTGCATTAAGCGTTGAGAACTCAAGAAATGGAGAGAATAACAGAGAATGGATCAGATAGTAGTGTGAGTTTGAGGAGAAATACATCTAACAATGGGCGTCGAGGGTTGCCAATGATCCAAACGGATTCCGAAGTGTGCCACGACGACAGCACCCCTCTCAGCAACTCCAATCCATCAGGTACCTAATTATTAATTAATTCACACTCCCGTAGATTAACGGTTTTTTACTTATACTGGAGTGCGTGTTTCCAAGTTGTCGTGTGCTGGTTCCATGAGGAAAGTCGGGTCACAAATCTGAACGGGATTTAATTCTCTGGTACAGAACTTCATTCTTTATTGTTTCACAACTATGCTGCCTAATAACAGAGTTCCGACACTAACCAAACTTTCTTCAAAATTTACCATTTTCCAAGATGCTATTAGTATTTAATGGATCATTGGATGCACCAACCTTTCTCGTTGGAGTAATTTTTGAAAGATTGACATAACTAGTTAACTAATGATTGTACTTCTGACATGTGAGTTCAGGTTTATGTGAATGATCAATTTCTGAATTGGGATCCAGAACACAGAATCAAAGTCCGAATAGTATCTGCAAGAGCTTATCATTCCCTATTTATGCACAATATGTGAGTAACGAGGCAAATTACCTCTCTTCTACACTATTCTTTGAGCATTACCAGATAATTCCTACACTCTTCAGAACCAAGTTTAATAGGCACTAAAAATGCTAAAAGAGTTAGATACACAAGTGTGATTAATACAAGATAAAAAAAAATAAAAATTTGACAGGTGCATCCGACCCACTCCTAAAGAGCTAGAGGAATTTGGAACTCCAGACTTCACTATATACAATGCAGGACTGTTCCCTTGTAATCGTTACACACACTACATGACTTCATCAACTAGTATTGACATCAACATTGCAAGGAAAGAAATGGTCATCCTTGGCACACAATATGCTGGGGAAATGAAAAAAGGTCTCTTTGGTTTAATGCACTACCTCATGCCCAAGCGCTATATTCTCTCCCTGCATTCCGGGTCCAATATGGGCAAAGATGGCGATGTTGCACTCTTTTTTGGATTATCAGGTGCAGATAGATGAATAGATGAATACCTTTAAATAGAGGAGTCATTACCTGACTATCAATGTTTTTTATCTTGTTGAGTTTTCATCAATACCTTTAATACTGTAATCCTCGTAGGTACTGGAAAGACAACTCTTTCTACCTATCAGAACCGGTATTTAATTGGAGATGATGAGCATTGCTGGAGTGAAAATGGGGTGTCAAATATTGAAGGAGGTTGCTATGCAAAATGTGTTGATCTTTCAAAGGATAAAGAACCAGACATCTGGAATGCCATCAAATTTGGGACAGGTAACAATCTTTTATTCAACAAAATAGTTATCCTTCATAACGTAAACACTCTATGCCTATGGTGCCACCCAACCTAACAGAATTACTTTACCTGCCTCTGTTTGCAGTACTCGAAAATGTTGTTTTTGACGAGCATACCCGAGAGGTAGATTTCTCGGACAAATCTGTGACTGGCAAGTATAATAAAATAAATGTGATCAAGTAGGGTATGTTAAAGGAAGCAAAAACAAAAAACAAAAAAGCTGAATCCTATAGATGGACTCTAGTACTAATGCTTTTCAAAACCGCACATGTTGATACCAAAAATTTGGGATTCATGCTGAATAATAGTTTGGACCTTTCGATTTTGCAGAGAACACTCGTGCAGCATATCCTATTGAGTACATACCCAATGCTAAGATACCGTGTGTTGCTCCCCATGCAAAGAATGTCATCCTACTAGCTTGTGATGCATTTGGGGTGCTCCCCCCAGTAAGCAAGCTGAACTTGGCCCAAACAATGTACCATTTCATCAGTGGCTACACAGCCCTGGTACTTATGATATCTTTCATTTCTATTACATACCTTCATTACCGTCCTCTAGTTATTTTGATAGTTAATTTAATGCATGAAACAGGTTGCAGGGACAGAGGATGGTATAAAAGAACCACAGGCTACATTCTCTGCTTGTTTCGGGGCAGCATTTATAATGATGCCCCCTACCAAATATGCAGCAATGCTGGCCGAAAAGATGCAGAAGCACGGGGCTACTGGATGGCTTGTCAATACTGGCTGGTCAGGAGGAAGGTGTGGACTTTTAAGACAAAAGTATCTGCATGGCACTTTTCTTCTTGCTTAAACTAACTTTTCTTCCCTATAAATTGGCAGTCATGGATTAGGCAATCGAATTAAGTTAGCGTATACTAGGAAAATCATTGATGCTATTCAGTCTGACAAGAAGACCTACCAAGATACACTCTTGAAACTAGCAAGCCTATTCAAGAAGAATTTTGATGGATTCACGACCTACAAGATAGGAGGGGATCAAAAGTTGACTGAAGAGATTGTCTCTGCTGGTCCTATATTCTGATGAGAGCACTTCCAATTTAGCGAAACAAAAATGAAGTTCAAAAGCATTTGGTGATTACTTCTACTTAAAGGTTTTCACTGTATTTAGCTTGCTTGACTATAAGACGATCCCCTTATTATTGACAAGTTCGACAATACGTAAATCTGTTAATTTGCCAGTGTTTAATGATTGAGAATTTCGGACTTGTCAGGTTACAGTCCCTACTTTTTCCTTAGAATATTTATCCCCTCATCAACTCGAGAAGGATACTTGCTAGTTTTAAGTTGTCACTATCACCGACAAGAAATCGCTCTCGTTTAAGAATGGTTATCCCCCCTAACGGTACTAATATGTGATTCAAGGCAAACTTAAAATTGCTTACAATAAAGCAGAAGAAAGAGAATAAAAAGCTATAAAAGCACAGCACCGGTCTAATAGTCAATTGAGGGTGAAAAAAAAAGACTGACTCAACAGAAAGAAATCGAAAATTAACTTCCAACTTTCACTAAACAAATCAAGAGCTTATCAGCTCTCTAATCTATGAACGTCCGTTTGTTTTTCAGGGCTGGACTAATTAAATTGCTAACTGTCCACAGCAAAGGAAACCCCTGTTATACAAAGGAGTCGGGAGAACGGCAAAAAAATTCTATTGAACAAGTCTTAAATTTGTGCCAAGAAATAATCTCAGCCTTTCACTCCATATCAACGCTGCTACTAAACTAACTCTTCAAAAACCACCACAAACACAAGTAGTGGCTACTGGTTCCGAGCAAAACCCAGTGGTAGGTTTGGTGAATGCAAGGGGAACATCCTATTATGCATCTCCAAAATATATTAACGGCGAATGGATGTTCTCATTTCACACAATTCATTAGAGCAATACGGGGTTTACCAATAAGCTGTGTGGCTGGTATCAGACCTTAAAATCCTTTCATCAAGTCTCTGAACAAGGAATTGCAGTTATAACAAATAATTAGACAAGGCTAATCTCAAGCGGTATCAAACTTTTTGCCTACAAATCATAACATTAAGACACCTCTCTACAACTTCACTGCCAAAATAAAATTTGGTTATAGAAAAAAGCAGTAATTAAAGACAAAAAGTTTGCTGAATAATACAAAATAACAAACTTGAGTATGTTGAATAGTTCTTGGTAAGCAATGGAAAAATAAAAAATTTCCAACAAAGGCAGATGCAAGAAGAGAAATCCAAGTGAATAAAATTCGGGAAGAATAATATTAGTCATAAAGGTGATAAACGCAAAACTTGGACCAAGTTTACCCAAACTTCATTTTCTTTGTACTTGCCATCATGTCTAGAGTCCAAACAAGCGTTGTCCTTTCTGGTAGTTTCAAACAATCCATCATTATTAGCCTATAAATTTATCATCGATAGAAAAGAGAAAACCCTTTTTAACCGACAATTTGATTGAGAATCAAGCTTAGATCAAAATCACTAATTCATCAGCCATGTTGCATATGCAATATATATTAATTTGCCAGAGTATGTCAATATCTGCGGATACATAAGGAAGATCCTGTAAATTTGTGGTCAAACAGCTCATTTTATTTCCTTTGACCAATCAGGTAACAAAATTATACTTCTACAGTTTTAGCAAGACATGCTAACTAAGATTCAGTTGATGTGGTTGCGGTGTCATCTTTGTGCTTGATCATACCAGAATCAACGAGGATGGGAACCTCTGCTGCAAGCCACGGTGCAAGACCTAAGCAAAGTGCATGTGCAATACCAAATCTGGGGCTGTAAAAGAATGTCAGGCACGAAAACATATCATTATTTAAATTCAGTAAAACGTTAAGAGGATGCTCACTAAAATCTTCTATCACAAAATTAATGTCATTTGATCCCCAAAAGTAGTTCCTTTATCTTCATAAAGAATTTTGCAGTTTTAAAACATAGTTAGGTCGCGCAGTCAAAACAAAAGAGATTGCAACAGTAAATGAAGCAATCTCAAATCATCATTATAACATCACTCTTGAAATTGAAATAGTAAGCTCCACTTCAATATTCCGCTACAGTAAAATCAAGTGTTAATGTGTCATATTAAGCTATCTTAATGTGCCCTTGCAAGCTGCAACAACAACCTGAGATGTTCAAGTAGTGATGCAGAACGGATACGTTTAGATACCCTATATATGTATATTATCCAGCTTGATTGATCAATAAGATCATTTAACTAAGGTTCCCAGTTGATTATTGTTGGGACCTTGAGCGTTCTAATTATTGAAACCCCCGTTAGTTCCTAGTTCTTCTTGGTCCATTGTACACCAATTTCATATTCAGAGCAAGGTACTATTTCCACAAATTATAAAAAAGAATGGCATAACAAACCCTAATAATCTAGCATAACGATGCTTCTAGTTTAGTGTAAAACCCATTCCTCAATTCACAAACAAGCTCAATTTATTATAGTTTGTTCAGAAGAATAGCATACCAATTTTTGGCCCAGAGAGGCTTGAAGTGCACAGTCAAGCAGATCTTTCCACCCCTATACATCTGTAAAAAAGAGGGACCAATTAAAAACGTTGTAATCAAATAAAAGATATATATAAAAAAAAAAGGAAGAAGAAGAAGAAAAGAACCTTTTGGGTTTTGCCATCCAATTGAGGGAGTTCGAGTTCGGGGGCGGTGGAAGGGTAAGTGACGGGGACATCGAATTGGAGGTCGAATTCGTACTTGAGGAGGTTGTGAACGTACCAGCATTTACCGGTCCAGCGAGTGCCTTCCGGATTGGCGGCGGAGATACGGAACCAATCGTTGTCGTTGGACTTGTTCATCTGCGTGTACGCTATCAGAGCCTTGTACTCTTCCTTAAGCCTCTGCGTCCATGCCGCTCCGTCTCGTGGACCCGCCTTCGTCGTCAGCAGAGGGATCTGTGTCAGCGTCGACTTCGTATTCGGGTCCCAACCTTCCATCTCTCTGCTTCCAACCTACGCTCACTTGCCTTACAACAACAATAACAATTCTTGTTCCCTTGTTCGCTCTTTTATTCCGGGAAACTAGCCTATAATTGTAATTTCGCTTTTCAGTTTTATTATATACGCTATGTGCCTATGTGTTATCTAAACACAAATTATCATCTTATATCTTTATAGATCTATATCTTATTTTCTTAATTTGTTTTTTCAACTTTACTTCTCAATGTACATGTTCAAGATAAACATTTATTTTGTATGATTTAAACTTAGAATAAATAAACATATAACTTACATTGTAATCAATATATGTAACAAGTATTTTTAATACATAAATTGTATTTTAAATTTAATAATGAATGTTATTTTAACTATTAATAGTTTTCTTTAAAAATATTGGTAATTAATTTAAAATAAAGATAAAATATTAGAAAATATCTAAAAATGTGGACCAATCTATTACAAGCTGGTCACCGTCTCTAACACATTCTTTTAAATATGCATTTTTTTCGTTAATTGAAATTAATTTGTAATCACAAAATTCAAATCTTATTTAATTACTTTCTCTCCTAATTTTATAGCTTCAATATATGTTAACCGGTAAGAGTGTGTATGAATAAGTATATTACTAACCTTTCTCTTACAACTTTGTTAGTTTGTATTCAAAGTGGAGTACAAATGGTTTTAAGACAAAGAAATTATCATTTGTTTTATGTTTGCTTGAATAAAAAAAATCAATAAAGAAGAAAAAGTTTGAAGGAACTTCATTATACTTATTTGCTTTTTTTTAATTTTCTTTCAACTCAATCAAACATACCATTAGAGTTCTTATTTTTAACAAAAATATAACTAACCTTTATTCAATAAGAAATAAAAAAATATAAAACTAAAAACTTGAAAGGATATTTGTGTCTAAATAAAAAATAAAATAAAAATTGTAATCAAATTCTAATATGTACTATTCTGCTAAAATATTTTACATAATTGTAGGAAACTAAGAGCCTAATAAAATGAAATGAGATTCCTATCAAAATAAAACATCACAAACTCACATTGTAATTTTTTTAAAGTAACTGCTAAAATTAATATGAACAACTCATGGGATTTGTTTTTTTTACAATGTACCTCTCCCATAGTATGTTGATAGTCATTATTTTCAAGTAATTTTATGCTTATGCACTTGAGAGTGAGAGATTTTGTATCATTATATTCTTATTGGATTAATCAGCTTAAGATTCATAGGTTCGAATGTCAAACAATCAACACAAATATGACATTACTATATAACTTATGCTGGACCTAAAAAGGAGGACAAATTACACTTTTCACACTTGAGTGTTCTTGGGCCAAGTCCCCTCTCTTTGAGACATGATCTAGATGCAAGAATAAACATAAAGAGGCTCCTAATTTTACTATACTATGAAAGCCACATAATTTTCATTAGACTTTTATTCATCGCCTAATTGAGAAATTACCTTCATGTTTCTTTGAAAGGCTAATCACTTTATAACTAAACTAAATAGATAATCATCACTTTCATTTTTATGATGTTGAATATAATTTGGTGAATGGTTGAGACAATTTGAAGAGTGTTTAAGAGGGTTTGAAGAAAGCTACGAGCATGAAAAATCACCATTATTATAAACCATTATTGATGTATGTTCTTTTAATCCATACTCAAACTCACAATAATCTTTTACTTCTCCTTCCATTCTCTTGTTTTAATAGACAAATTAACCGTGTAAATGAATAATGTATTTGTTGCTCTTATGGTTCAATATTGATCTATTGGTAATATATTTTTTGATGTATGTTATATTTTATTTTATTTTGCATAGTGTTTGCAACACTATCTAAAATTTCTATAATCTCATTTTGCTCTAACCAATTAGTGATATATGACAATTTCCATATACATTAGGCGTGCTACAAGGATATTTAATTAATTGTTATGTCATTCTTACTTTTAATGTACAAGGAGGGATAGTTATTTTTAATGTATAAGGAATGAACGCAGTATCAAGAGGTCTACAATACATACACTCAACTAATTGAGTCGAACTTCTTTGATTCCTCTTCTTATTTTTAAGAAACAAATATAATTTGTCAACACCAATAAAAATGATTAAGTTAGTTATTTTTAATTATGATATCACAACTTTAAATTTTATTCTAAAAATATCTATTAAATTGTTTGGTTTAAGTGGTGATTATATTTAATGACACTACTTATTTTTCAAGGGATAGTTTTTTTCACCAATGAATACTATAACTTATTAATAATTTTTACAAAAAAAATAGTATAGGAAAAAATTAGAAATTATTATACTTAAAAGTAATCATATGTTTTTATATTTTAAAAAAATATTATTTGTTTTCTTATATAAAAAAATGAAAGTAGTATTATATATATTCTCAAGAAAAATGTCATCAAACACATATTTTAATTATTTTTAGACATATAAAAAATATTTCCAACAATTTTTAATAGTTAACCGACCACATTTTTTTGTAATATATCCGGGAAAAATATTTTTGACATTAAAAAAATTATCCGTAAAACAGATCCTTCCAAGATTTTTTAACTATTTTTAGAAATTTACTCACTCATAAATAGATTGTCTCTTCCTAACAATAATTTTTTTCACACACATCCCCTAAGCAAATGCCCAATGAGTTCAAGTCTCAATTACAACCGACCATTATTGATATGATTCAAACTATATAGCTGAAATGAACATTACAAGAATATTTTTTTTTATCATATTAGAGGTATAAAATATTTTAAAATTTTGTGAACAGATAGTTTCTCCTAAAGAATTTGACAACATCTTGAATGAAATATTTTTTTAATTGTTTTTTATAAGATTCGAAGTATATAACTTATAATTAGTCTTAGTTCGGTTCCATTCAAATTAATAAAAAGACAATATATTTTTCTATGTAACATAGACAACGTATTTAAATGCGAATGAATAAAAAAATGAAAATTAATTACAAGTTGGTATATTATTTATTATTTATATATTTATAAATAAAAGAAAGAAAAAAAAAAGAAGGTGTAGACAAAATTTAATTTCAGTTGATAATAATAATAATCTGCGTTCAATTCAACATGGGTGGATAAATTTGTTACTCAGCAATCTCAATGCGCAATTCCGCATCGTCTCAATACGGGAGTGACTGTGATTAAGATTCAGCCCGCCTAGTTGTTTGCTTAAATTCCAATTCGTATTCATCTTCTTCATCTTCTTCGTCGCTTCCAACATTAGATAAACCTTCTCCATCCATTCCGAAACCCTAACACACGCACACACATGGCCGCTCCTACCAGGGACCAAGTCCTCTCTCTCCTCGCCGCGGCCAACAACCACGGTGACCTCGCCGTTAAAACCTCATCGTTAAAACAAGCCAAAGACCTTCTTCTCTCCATCGACCCCTCCCTCGCTGCCGACCTCTTCCCTTACTTGCTCGAGCTTCAGTCTTCTCCCGAAAGCCTCGTTCGCAAATTGCTCATTCAGTTAGTTCCTACTTCTGTTTTGTTTTTTTTCCCAATTTTTTTTCTCTTTATTGGATCTCTAAACTTGATGTGGTTGCGCTTTTTTAGTTGTTTATGTTTTTTTTTTTTCTCGAATTGGCAATTGGTTATTTCGCGTGTTATTTATGAAATTGGTGGTTTAGGGCAATGCTGTAGGGCAACATTTCTGGTTGCTGTTTTTTTTTTTCGTGTACATTTTGTTACACTTTTTAGTTGACTTCTGAAGTGATAGCTTCTGTTTATGCCGTGAGAGTTTGTTTCCTGGGTGCAATTTTCCCCTCTCGAGTTTAGTAGCTTGTTTGTCTCCATCCATAACTTCTAGCAGCTTCTGGTGAGATAGTGATATATATATATATATATATATATATATATATATATATATATATATATATATATATATATATATATATATATATATCTTTTAATTTGATTCCTTCGCTGTATTTCAGGATAATTGAGGAGATTGGTTTTAAAGCAGCTGAGCAATCTCCTACGCTGATATCTGTACTATTAACGTTTTTACGGGACAACGATGAAATTGTTGTAAAACAGTCTATTGTTAGTGGCACAAATATCTTCTGTAGTATTTTTGAGGAGTTGATTGTGCAGGTAATTTCTCTTATCCCTCTGCCTTACATCATAGTTGCATGCTGATATTGTTAGTGGCACAAATATCTAGCATGATCCATGTGTATTAACTATGGAAATGATATGAGGTTATTGATTTCTGTGGTTTCTATGGTCTAATTATAATTTGGCTTTAGACCAGATTTATGCTGTGTTGCCATAGTGGTTAATTCTAATCATTTGTGATTGTTTAATGAATTAATATTGTTACATGGATTTTCACCTCCTTCTGTGTCCTTTGTCTGTTTGTTTTTTAAGTAAATAAGGAATACATCTCACCCCCATTTCATTAACTGATTGTGCTAAATTTTATGTATTAGGAACTAATGATATTGACAGTAATCTGGAAAACCAAACAGTTTCATTAAGATGAAGAGCCCAATTTTTTTTAAAGAAAATTCATTAATATAATATGAAGAGCCTCTGCCCATCTCACTCCCCCTATTTTACATACTCTGGTATGTGGTATGATACTGACCAAGTGATTGTAATTTGGAAAACCAAACAGTTTCAACAATATGGTAAAGTTGAGAGGTGGCTAGAAGATATTTGGGTGTGGATGCTTAAGTTCAAGGATGCCGTTTTTGGGATTGCTCTGGAGGTAATTAGCTTTTGATTTTTAACCCATTTTTGTTGCCATAATTGCTTGGGGACTATTGCACATGTATGTCATGTCTTGTTAAGTTTTACTATCTTCTGAAATCGTTAGCTTCTGGAAGGTGGTATATTACTTTGGAATATCCTAATCAACTATGTTCAACTTTTTTAATCATGCAATTAATTAATATTTGAAATTCAATCGAACTTTAGCAAAGAAGTCTCTGGTTTTAAAAGCTTTATCAGACATTTGTCTACAATCATAGGCAACTATTGAGAGACATCTCTATTCTCGAGTTTTCTATCATTGAGTGCAATGTTATCAGGTCTGTGTGGTTTATGATTTTGAATATTTACTTATCTGTGGTGCTTTTCCTTAGACGGGAGCAATAAATTACAGACGATGCATCAGATTGGCTTATCTGTGTGTTAGACACTGTTGTGACACTGGCATGTCTCAGACATGCCTTGGACATGTGTCAGACATGCCTCTTAAAGTGTCTGAATTAAAATTTTGAAAAAATATTTTTCTGGTTCAGACACGGGCCAAGACAATGAGTTGACACCTCTTGTTGGCTGAACTCTTCTCATACACTGATACTGTACATTTTTTTAATATAGAAAAAGTCAAATCATTAAAAAATCTGTAGCACAGGATCCTTGCTCCTTGAATGGCAACTCCTTTGCAGCAAACAAATTTTGTGATACAAAATTAATTTAAACCTGTTTGCTAGCTTTTGATCTTAAAATATGTGTTTATATGTTTCTGAAAGTCATCTGCTGAGATTTTAGGTTGCGCACCACTGATAATGCGTATAACTAATCAAGTTCTAAGTTTCTATCAATCCACGGTACAACTTCATCGTTTTAATCCCTGTTTGGAATCTTAATGGCCATTCTTTTTAACTTGAACTTGTGGTGGTGGCAGCAATGGGCTTTATTTTATTTCTGATGGGAGAATTAATTTGCTTGGTATTGTAGCCTGGTTCTGTTGGAATAAAGTTGCTGGCACTGAAATTCTTGGAAATGTTTGTATTACTCTTTTCATCTGACTTCAATGATGCTGAGAAATTAGCCGCAAAAGGTACTGCACTGCTCTTCACATTTGACGAGTTTAATGCATACCTGAGTTTAATGATTTGACATAGACTACATTGCTTTCTTGCAACACAATATTTACTTAAAAGTTCCAGTTTAGGATAGGAAATTGATTTGTTTTGTTAATAATTATCTTTTCATACATTATAATGTTAACACTGATCAAAATACAGGAATTAGGCAAGCTGTTAATGTCTCATGGTTGGTTGGTCACCCTCACCCTGTTCTTGATCCAGTGGTGCTCATGTCAGATGCAAATAGGACTATTGGCATTCTATTAAATTTATTGCAGTCTGTTGGCAGTCTTCCTGGTTGCTTGACTATTGCAGTTGTAAATTGGTGAGTTTTATGTGGTATCAGCCAATGACCTGTGTTTGCATATTATTAGCATTTTGTGTATTTTCTTTTCCTGATAATAGATCCTGTGGAAATTGTCTGGTAGGCCACTCCTTGAATATATGTAGTTGTGGTTGCATATAAATGCTTGTTTTCCTTTATTGTCTGAACATTACTGTTGGCACAACAGTGGGCTGATTAACATTTTTATTTTATTTTATTTATTTATTTTCTTATGTTGTTTTTTTACTTCCTTTAAATTTTTTTATTTAGATTGTTGTTCTCCCAGGCATACTCTTTTAATAAAGGCAACAGGAAGGCAAGAATCATTTAACAATTAACACTCACTTTTTTAACTAACTACTAACTAGAAGCATTTAATTAATAGGGTGTACTTAATGTTCCTTAATCAATACCCTCGAGACACTGATTAACAAGACCCTTTATGGATAGATTTATGAATATAGAGAACATGAGAGAAAGTGACAAAACTAAAGGGAGAGATATTTGATCTGAAAGCAGTAGCTAAAACTTGTATGGAATTGAATGGATGATCCGAGATCTTAAACAATATATATAGTTAGAGCCATCTTTCTAACGGTACAGAATCAGAGAATCTAGCCTGTGTCAGTTGAAACAGAACCCAAATAGATAACTGGACTAAGTTGTATGCGCGTAAGTAGATACCCACTAAATGTTACGCGTGCCATTAAGTGTACATGTCTATATGAAATTATATTCTTAGGATCATTGATCTTAAAGTCATCCCTCATAGCATGTGCTGGAAGTTTATAATTTTTGTGATGAACTCTGCATTTATTCTGTTCTCTGGTAAATTCTTTTTAGCAAATTATCTGTTGTCCTTGGTACAGTTTATTTTTTTGGAAAAATTTCCTCTTCAAACTATGAATTGATTTGTGTGATCCTGTTTGAGTCTACCCCCTGCTATGGGAGAAATTAATATTTCTGTCTCTTCTGTATGTCTTTTTTGGCCTCATTTTGCTCAACAAAATTCACTTGCAACTCTCATTGTTGCTGCATGCTTTCGAGGCTCCACATTGTTTGTGTAGAGCCCTTTAGATTGTGTTTGTTTCTTGAAACATATAAGAAATAGTTCCTGGTATTGATTTTTTTTAATGAAATAAAGATACTTTTTTTTCCTCATTGGTACTTATGAATTGCATTTATATTATAGTATCATGCTGAGTTTGTTATATGGTCCTGAAATTCAAAAGGCATTGAACATACAAGTACGAACAACTGTTTCTCTGTGCCACATGTTGACTGTAAATATTGCCATTTTGTCACAAAAAGTTGTAAAAGGGTGGTCGCTGGGTTAGAGGTCTTGTGAAATTTATCTACAGATGGTGAGGAAAGGGGCAGTAAAAATAATACAAATTATGGACTATAAGTGGGTTCCCAAGCATAACAACAAAAATGAAACTAAAATCAGAGGGGAATTGTGATTGTTTGTACATATTTTTTCATGATTAAAAGAATAATTCATCAAGACAAGACAAGAGTACGAGACAAGATGACTACAAAGATACGACCGAGTCGTTGGGGAAAAGAAAATACATCAGGTCAAATCCAATTGCCACAAAGTATATGTCTATGCCTTACTGGTCAACCTTTTCCCCCTCTTATGCCCCTTCTATTTGATTCATCTCTATTTATTTGTATTTAGTCTGCATGTAAATGAATTCACTGCTAATATGTTTAGCTGCTTGTCAAATTATAAGTATAGATGCCTTGTTTCCAAGCACACAATGGTTCTAAAGCTTGAAACCTTTGTTGCAGCTGCAATACATTCAATTCAATATATGTGATTGTACAAGTTTGAAATATTGGAAAGTGTTTTTGTTCTGCCTTACTCATTTCTATGCAGGAAGGTTACAAGTGTATTTCTTAAAATTCTAGTCTATCTTTTTGCATTGGGATTTCACATCAATATAATTACATCATACACTTGTGCCTTGATCATTATTGATGCGATTAGATGTCTTAAATTGATGAAAGGCTTTAAAAAATGAGCAAATAACTGTGCATTTTGCCCCTGGTTTTACTATGTTCAAAATGGAGTGACCACTGAAGCAGGGATTCGTGGATCAAACAAGTTCAACTGCTTGTTTTTTTAGTAACATTGCAGCATGCCGATCAGTTCGTTATTGGGAGTTAGTGGCCTTGGGTACTTCTGCATTGGTGGTTCATATATTGGAAGTTACCTTGATAAGACTGTAACATGGTTCATTATTTATACTATGGAGTGCCAGTTGGCTGGGTGGTAGAAATCGAAAGTAATGCATTAAAATGGTCATCTCGTGAACCGAGGAAACATGGTCGTCAAGTGATGCAGTTTATTATTGAAAACTGTTAAGAGACCATTTACTATTTAAAATTTATGCTGTAAACGTATACACAGTTGATGTATCTATTATTTTATAACAGCTGATGCACAGTTAGTGCCTCAATATAATTCAATTTATATATTGGTGTTCTTGTGTTATATATTTGTTTTGGCTCATTTTTGTAGATTTTTCATTCCATTTGTTAGCATATTAATAATGCTAGAACCATTACATAGTTAACCCAGTAAACTTCTGTTCTGCTGATCCTTTGATTGGTTCTGGCAACCAGCTTCTAAATTGCAAATATTTTGTGAATCCCTTTTCAGTTCTACAGCTGGTTTGCAGTTTAAACCTGCCTTTTGAAATTAATCCCATGACATGGAGATTCAATTTAGAGTTTCTTCCAAGCTATCTAGCAATTCTTCTCCCCTCCAAAAGTATCGGCAAGCAAGGAATATGATAAATGGTTGAATGAATATCAATAACTATTTGTCAAGGTTTCATAATGAAAATTCCACTACTATATGCATTGCTGTTTTGAAATATTAGATTCTTAAAAACTCCGCAATAATAAGTATTAAATAATATAAATTTTTCATTGAGCTCTAACCAGTTTTTAAATTAGCAGAGGGGATTCATTTTCACATATGCTACCCTCTTTATGACAATGCATAGTGCTAGTAAGGGATATAGATTTAATGTATACAAATCAAAGGAAAATGACAATTGAGAAGAATGATTTATCTTTGCTCTGTGGCTGCATGCATATTTTTATTTAAAACTGTTTGACAACATAAGGAAAACCTTTGGTGAATCATAAGGCTTTGCTTCTAAACTTTAAAAGCTTCTAAACATGTCAACCAGATATGGTCATGGTTATTTGATATTGTCTAGCAGCTGGCTTATTGAGGTTCTAGTGGTAGCAACGATTTTGGCTGAGTTTGTATGTGCTGTCCATACCCTGGGGTTTGTTTTATTCATTGTAAGCTATAGAGGCTTACTCCATTATTTTACCTTTTTTCACTTAGTTATCCTGAAAATATTGATGATTTTATTCTTTAATGCTAATCAGGACTCATGTTATGCCAGATGTTGAACTGTTTAGTTGCCTGAGATCTGTCTAGTTGCCTGAGATCTGTCTGTTAGCCTGTTATTTTTGAAAATAATAGAATCTTGCAGAAACAGGAGCATAAATTGTTGAATTCTAGATATTTTTTTTAATTCTTTTTACTCCTCTTAGTGATAGAAATGTAATTGCTATATCCAGCTTATTTATCTACAGAGCAATTACATACCCCTCTATTTCCCCCACTTTTTTTGTTCTTTGTTTTGGGTTGTTGAGATCCTCCTTTTGTTCTGACTTTTGAAACCCTTGTTATGTGTCCAATAGAAAAATTGCAATGCATTGCCTTGAAGAAAAGTACTGGTCTCTGTTTAATCATACTTCCATATTTTACGAACTTGTTTTGTTTCAATAAATGTTCAACTGAAACTGCTTTAGATAATCTTTACCTTTGCCATTCTGTGCTCACCCTTTTTCTTTTTTCTCTGCATAATGGTAATCTGTTTCTCAACATAGAATGGATTTGTGAAAAAATCTTATTTATTAGTTTGCATCTTATAAGAAATTGGCCATACTGGATTATTCTTCATCACAGCTTTGCCTTTGGTAATGTATTGTTTTGTAGTCTAGCATTGACAAGGGCTTGTTTTATTTAATTTTGGATATTTTCTTTTTGTTCTTTAAGTTTCTGCATGCAAACTATTTTTAAAGGATACATGAATTTGAATACTAAGACAAATTTTAAATTTTTAATCATAGCCACTAGTGTTCTTTCCTAGTGCAATGACATGTTTATTTGACCATCTTTTCATGGCAATTTAATAAATGTCACTGTTGAATTATAATAAAGTTTCATTTTAATAGTTGGTGACCAGCTTCCACCCCCAATTTCAGTAAATAAATATAAGAAAAATATAACGTGCTCATTTATCATTATATGATGTGTTTAATTTATGGTTATGTTATTTCTGCAATTCACTACATTCCTCTCTGCCTTTATTTTTAGTAATGGTTATGTATTCTTATATCTGGCCAGCCACAGCAGCTTCTAAAAGTCTTTTGTTCTTCCCCTTTAAATGTCTTGTGCATATTATTTTATCTAGGATAGAAGTTGGGCATATTTAACTCTGGTTTGTGATGAAAACTGAGGTTTGAGGACTGGCTTAATTGGTTCAGTTTAGCATTGAAGCATACTTTTCTCGAGTTCCTTATATTGTGTTTCAGTTTTACTGTGTTACATGGCCAATAACACTGTTCCTTTAGCTTGGTTTATATGAAATGAATAGAAGATATAAGTTAGAGTGTTAAGAGCATGAAGTGAGGGAATTGCAGTATGAAGTTGTTTGTTTGTCTTATTTTGAATAACTTTCTTCAGATAAACAAATAATACTGCCAGAGATGCCAAAAAATTTATGATTGCTCTCAGTTTGTTGTTTGGTGTATTTGGTTGGAAAGAAATGCCAGAATTTTCCCTGTTCAGCTGTCTTCTCTTGAGATCATTTGGGATCTATGTAGTTTTTCTTGTTTCTTTGTGATGCTCTGTCAATTGTTTTTTTAGGGAAGTGTGTTTGATAGATCTTCGGAGAGATTGGCATGCTCTGTTGCATGGTTCTTGATTTATTCTTTCCCTTTTAGTATTTTTTTTCGTGTCTTTTTTCCCTTAGGGATATCTTATCTTCTACATTTGTATATTTCTTATTCTTTGTTTATAAATTGCAAATATAAAAACCCTCAGATTTGGCAAAAGGTACAAATGGAACATATGAATAAGCAAATAGTTCAGCACTGTGACTAATTTTTCTCTCTCTAAAATATGTTAGTCTAAAAGTGCTCTGGCAATTATAAATAGGAAGAAAAAAGATCTCTACATCACCTATTGCTTGAGTCAGTTTCCCATTGCTTCTACACTTTCTATGTTTTCCGGAAAGTATAAGTTAAATACCTAAATTCCTTGATCAGCTCATTATAGATGAATTCTTAATTAATTGAAACAATAACGATAACCAAAATTTTAATAAGAGCTTTTTGAACACCTGGCATGTGATTCAGTCAGGTTGTTTTTAACATTCTTTAAAAGTAGTTGTCCACTACTTAAGCATGCAAATATCCACTAGGTTGTTAAATATGATTTTGAAAGAAAATGCCAGTTAGGATCACTTAAATGCAATGCTTTGAGTGATTTTGGTTATTGACACTCCAAACAAATATTCTCATTGACGGTTTTCAGTTACATTGTTTGTAGCTAGAATTCTGAATGAATGTGCCTTTATTGATATGCTTTCGCCCCAAGTACTTGGATTTAAATTTTCTTGGTGTTTGCTTTACTTTTATGTTGCTCCCTGACATTATTTGTAGTTGTTGTGGTTTAGATACTGTTTTGCTTCTCTTGCCTCCTGTCATTGTCATGTCAAACCTAACCCTCTAAAATGTTTGTTTTTGACAGTTTAGCAGCCATCACAAGGAAAAGGCCACAACACTATGAAACTATTCTTTCAGCATTGCTTGATTTTGATCCAAATTTTCAAACAGTGAAAGGATGTCATGTTACTAGTATTCAGTACTCCTTAAGAACAGCTTTTTTGGGATTTCTTAGGTGCACTTATTCACCAATACTGGAGGTAAATGTGCTTGTATTTTATATTCGAGCCTCCAACTTAAACTGTCTGACACACTTCTCACCTTAATGTATGGTAAGACATATTGGGCCTCAGATTTACTTTGTATCTGTGAAATGTTGGCCAAATGGAATCATTACGATGTATTGTGCATTTGTATTATGCAAAAATTGCGAGTTTTTCATATATATCATTACACACCCAAATTACATATCAGTACTAAGCATAGAATTTGTGGTCCTACTTCTTGAAGATTTTCCTCAGATATTTCTCAAACTGGAACTCCTTCTACTTTAGAGAAACTATTCCTTGTTGATGGATAGTGCTTTAACTTCATGTTTCCTTGCAGATGGAATCCTAGAATATGTCATGTAGGGTTTGACTATAATTTTTCATGTACTCAGTTACTGTATTCCCATGTTTCAATAAGTGTGCCATTTTCTTTTCAATTTTAGCACACAATTAAGCATTTTATAATTAAGAACAAAGGGCATACTAGCTAGCACGGGTAGGAAGAATACTGTGAAGATAATTTTCTTATCGGGATCCTTGCATAAAGGTTTAAAGGACATGGACATGTGTTATGTGACTAACCATGATAGACTCATTATCTCAAATAAATTTTTTATTAATATTTTGCAGTCTAGAGAAAGACTAATAAGGAGCCTACGAGCTATGAATGCGGGGGATGCTGCTGATCAGGTCATTCGGCAAGTCGACAAAATGATTAAAAATGGTGATCGTTCTACCCGCGATGCACGGGTTAGCAAGGTAGGTGGTGACTTGCTATTTTTTGCTGCAAAGTAAGCTACTGACATTGAGCAGAAGTTATGATTTTTTCCCTTCACTTATATCACATTCAATTTGATTTTTGACTTTCAGGATGATCAACCATCAGCTCAGTCACCTGTTTCAGGGGAATTATCTAGAAAAAGACCTGTTCCTCTAGATAATGAACAATTGGCCAATGGTCATGATACCATCTCTAAGCGGATTCGTTCTGGTTCTGGTTCTGACTCTCACTCTACTTTACCAACTCAAATAAATGATTCTGGGCAGGATGTTAACTCTGTTAATGGAGTATCAGCTAATGTTCCTGTGCTGGATAGCGAACTAACTGCTGTGGAGCAAATGATTGCTGTGATTGGTGCTTTACTTGCTGAAGGAGAGAGAGGTGCTGAATCTCTTGAAATTCTCATTTCAAAGATTCATCCTGATCTGTTGGCTGATATTGTCATAACTAATATGAAGCACTTGCCTAATACTCCCCCACCACTAGCGAGGATTGGGAATTTACCAGTAACACGACAATTAAGCTCCCAAGTCAGTCAATCACAGGTTATAGCAGCTTCTGTTCCAATAAATTCTGTCCAGTCCTTGTCTGGTACTGCCCAAGCTTCATTCCCTTCAACTTCAACCACTGTCACTGCTACTGCTACCACTTCATTGCCATCTGACACCTCCAGCTTCAGTAACCAGCCTGCTGATTCTAAACGTGATCCACGACGGGTAAATCCATGTTTTCTTTGTATGAGTTGGCTCTACTAGTCAATATTTCAATATAGATAATTTTAAAATACAACCTGTTACCTTGAACCATCTGGTTCAAATTTTCAGGATCCCCGGCGCCTGGATCCACGACGTGTAGTGGTAACTCCTGGAGAAGCAACTGCATCAATTGCAGATGATACTGGGGCCACAAAATTAGTGTTTGATGAACCTGTGTCTTCCATTAAGCCTGTTTCACTTCCTGTTGGGACTGCTGATGACAATACTCCATCAGATCTGACGGTCAAAATAATAAATGATGATATTGTCTCTGAAGGTTCCCCAGTTTCAGGACCTGATCGGCTAACTCCAAAAACAGAGGATCTGGAAAGGCTTGGAGATATTCATCAGATTACAGAAGCAGATACTTCCTTGGATCTCCCACTTTCTTCTACTTATTTAAGAGATGAGGATCCAAGTACAGTGAAGTTGCCAGATGATACTGAAACAATTGGGACAGATTCATCAATTTTCGAGTTTGATCAGTTTTCTCTTGATGTTCAAGTTGAATCTACATTGGAAGACACCTGTCTGGAGTTACCACAACTTCCACCTTATATTGAACTATCTAAAGAACAGGAAAGTAAGGTGAAAAACATGGCTGTTATGCGTATAATTGATTCATACAAACATTTGCATGGGACCGATTGTCAGCAGTTTTCCATGCCACTACTTGCTCGACTAGTTGCACAGGTAGAAAATTGTTTCTTCTTTTTAGTGTTCCAAGATTTTATTTCTATCAAAGATATCAAATTACTGTTTTTTTAAATATATATATCTTTCCCGTGTTTAACATCTGTATTCAAATGATTGCATCTCTTAATGTTTAGTTAATAATCATTTATATGCTACTATAAGAAATTCAGAGGCACAACTAAGAAAATTTAGATTGCAAGTTTATAGAAGAAAGAAGATTTTTAGTAAATAAATGTGTTTGTTTATCTTAGAATGTGGCTTTTGGGGTTGAGTTAGGCCCAAACCCACATTCTAAAAGTTTTTTTTTTTTATATATATATATATATATATATATATATATATATTTTGCAAAAGCTTACTAAAGAATGCATACAAAGTTTCATCTTTTTTTGCTACTTTAACAATGAAAAATGGAAGAGGCATATTTACTTAAATGAAGCACTAAACTGCAGCTATTCACTTGACGTAAAAGAATTGGCTCATTTGGCTGTAATTCAAGCTCTCTATGAGCAAATTATGTACAACATAAGGAACTTTGGAGCATGCACCCACTTCAATTATTTCTTGTCTTTGTGAATTCTAAATTGCATGATTAAATACTATATTGGCCCTCCCTTGCAGATTGATGACAACGATGAGTTTATTATGATGCTGCAAAAACACATCCTGGAAGACCACTGGCGAAAGGTGCCCTGTCTGCATTTTAAAAAATCTGTTGTAATTTGTTAAACAATTTTCTTTCTACTTTTTAGCTGTCAAGGAGTAACAGAATTGCACATTATTTTTATATTATGGAATAGACTAGACATACACACACACACACACATTAATTGAAGGAGGCGTAAAATGTATATGATGGTATTTTATGGTTCATATATTCTTTTGCTATCTGATGATCATAAGTAATAAATGAAATTATATTAAAATAACGAGAAACTGGTAAATTTCCACTACATTTGCGAAACAAATCATGTTATTAAGTTTGAATTTATTGGATCTTTTTTGTAGATAGATCACAGATTATAAAAAAAGGGTGGCACAGTGCAAAGGGTCCCACCTAGTGGGGTTTGGGGAGGGTAGATGTGTGCATTACCCCTGTGAGTGGAGAGAGGATTGTTTGAATTGGTAACATCCAAGTCACAAAGCAACAACCTTACAATTGTGCCAAGTCTCTACCTCAGACCATAGATTAACTATTAAAAACTTCTTAGTGCATGTGCCATTGCAAGTTTATACTGCCCGGCTAAAACATACAATAGTTTAGTATTTGAAATTTGAGGCTCATATATAAGTTTTTACTTAGTAGTATAAAATGAGCAATAAAGTATGTTTGGGAACATGATAAACAGATATAGAGCAATCTGGATTAAGGTTTGAACTTTTCTTTATCAATTCTTCAAATCTGCATACGTTAGGGTGGTGTGGAATCATGGCTATTGTTCTGAAGAATGAAGAATTTCAAAAGGGTGGCTAGTTGGTAAAGAAGAGTTCTGTTTTATCACCTCTATTTTTTACAAGTATTGCTTTAGACAATGTTGCTTACTGCTTAGACACAACTTTTGTCTGGATTCTAGAGTCAATTTTAATGCTTATTGTTGCAGATTACGATTCCATTTACAGATGTGTCTCTAAAAATTGTTTCTGTTCATTAATCTCTTTTGTATAATTCTAACTTATTACTTACTAACGGATTTTCAGGGGCATGAACTTGTACTGCATGTTTTGTATCATCTGCACTCCCTCATGATAGTGGATTCAGTGGGAAATGCTTCATCTTCTGCTGTTTTATATGAAAAATTTCTCCTGGGAGTGGTATGCTCACAATTAGTTGTTTGGTCTTATTTAAGAATTTTCTATGTTTTTGTTATAAAAGTTGGATATACTACTTCCTTGTAGGCCAAAACTTTGTTGGATTCTTTTCCAGCTTCAGACAAGTCTTTTAGTAGACTTCTTGGTGAAGTCCCACTTTTGCCAGAGTCATCCTTGAAGATTTTGAACGATCTCTGCTATTCTGATGTTATTGGTCATGATGGAAAAATTATCCGTGACATTGAACGTGTGACTCAAGGCCTAGGTGCTATCTGGAGTTTAATTTTGGGGCGTCCGCAAAATCGTCAAGCCTGCTTAGGAATAGCATTGAAGGTTAGCTGTCATTCATGAGACTCTAGCAGCAGAATATGTGTCATTTAGATAGTGTATGCTATCTTCTTGGCTATTAATTTATAGTCATGCATCTCTGGCATATTGGAGGCTAGCACTTTGACATGTACTTTAATAGTAATAATTGGACATGAAAATGCCTGAAGGTCTAAATAATTTGGGGTGAAAACCATCCGATTCTCGTGTCCCTTTAATAAGGTTTCAATAGAGTTATGAATTGTGATTGCATTTTTAGCATTAAAAGAATTTAAAGTTATGTTTGATTGACTGGACTGTTTCTATGCAACCATTTAGACAACATTTCAGGTAGCTTCATTAGTTTTGCTGTACCATATGTACACATTATATATCAAACTTAGAAATGATTTGAGATAGAGTAAAACCAGTAGTGCACTAGGTCTCTGCAACAGTGAAGACTACGGTGATAGTAATTATTCCTTGTTTCATCATCACAGCTAGTTTACTGTCTGTTTTTTCCCTGGACATGCCAATAGTTGGCAGTGGGTCATTCAACACATGTTGCTGAGCTTTATTACTTATTAAGCTTTCTATTTGTATATCAATGCTTGGTAGCAGCACTATGTTACATTTTGGTTTACTAATCCAACTATGTGACGGTTTCTGAACTACTAGATCAAATTTAATTTTGACCCAAGAAAAAAACAATAATAACAGAAGTCTTATCCCACTAAGTGATGTCACGTCGGCTACATGAATTACATGATGCCATTTGGCTCGGTTAAAGACCAAATCTTCAAAAATATTATTCATCATGGGATTCCTCTTAACAACTTTCTCTAATGTCCTTCTTAACAACTTTCTCTAATGTCCTTCTTGGTCTCCCTCTCCCCCTTTTCATAGGACTAAACCATGCAATTTACTCTCCTCACAGGTTCTTCTAGTGGCCTTCTTTGTACATGTCAAAATCGCCTTTACCGATTTTCTGTCTGTTTTTCCTCAATTGATGCTATACTAATATCTCCTCAAGGTTGACCCAAGAAAACATACAAAAAGTAAATCCGCCCAACTTATTCAATCCGAAGTCCAGAAATTGCAACATAGTTGTTGCACCAGTGCAATTGCTGCATTGTAGCCTCTCAAAGATAGTCTAGTGAAACTTGAGGTTGCTAGTTGCTTGTGTGTAAAATCTCTAGAGGATTGTTTCAGTGATTCATTATTGATTTGTTGTAGCCTTCAAATATCAATTTTTCCCTTCTATTGATTGCATGTTTTATAAGCTTGGTTTTTTGTTTCCCATTATCATTCCCTGTTGGAAAGCTGTCTTAATTTTGGTCACCCCTATGCCTTAGTTGCAGACATGCGGCTTCTTTGGAGGCTGCCTTACTCAAGAGTAGTGGTTTAGTCTCATATGGACTAGAGATATGACTTATATAGAGTTTATAAAGCTTGGACAGTTCTCACAGTTATACAATGACATATACTGATAATATCAGAGTCTATCCTAGATCCACTAAATGGGCCATCCACCATATTATCCATGCACTAAGCCAGAAGTGCTGGGCGTGAGGGGGTGTATTGGAAAAAATTCAAGTCCCACATTGGCTAGAGATAAGGCAGAGGTAGAATATATAAGTGGGGGGCAATCCTCACTCTATGAGCTAGCTTTTGGGGTTGAGTTAGACCCAAACCCACATTCTAAAACTTTATAAGGTGGTTTTGTGGGTTGAGTCAGGCCTTAAGCCCAAATTCTAAGATTCCCAATAAAAAAGGCGAGTTGTGCGTGAGACTCCCACCAAGAAGGGTATAGGGACTGGGGAGGGTAGACTATGTGGCCTTACCCTTGCAAGCAGAGGCTATTTCTAGGATGTGACCTGGTCAGAAGGAAGCAACTTTACTGTTGTGCCAAGGCTTGCTCACCACTCACCATTATTTTTTTCCAATACTTTTAAATAAAAATATTTTGCTTTCTATGTATTTGAGTACCAAGTCCATCAGTATTTTTTAAAATGGCCAATATTTAAACTGTCATTTGTTTGCCTGTTTTCTTAACCTTGGTTTTCCTTTTCCTCTCATGTAAACATTTTACTGTGATATCTTTCCAATGTCTAATGTATTGATTTACTATGGCAGTGTGCTGTTCACCCACAGGATGATATTCGAGCAAAAGCTATTCGGCTGGTATAAACTGCAAAAGCTTTTGGTGGTGTGAAATCTGACAGAATGCTAATTAATAATGTAACTGAATGCTCTTGCTTATGTTTGACAGGTGACAAACAAGCTCTTTCAGCTTAATTACATATCAGGAGATGTTGAAAAATTTGCAACAAAAATGCTGCTTTCTGCGGTAGAGCATGAAGTTTCAGATACAGGTCTTTTGCAATCTGGACATACTGAACAAAGAGCCGAGGCAGAGGTGTTGTACTATTTTTCTCGTGTCATTTCTCTAATTAATGTTCCTTGTGATGATTGCTGTGGAGTGTGGAGAATTCTGATATATCTGATTGAGTTATTTGATTCTGATCTCGTAGCTACCTTGTCCCAAAATAATCTTGTTTCTTATAAATTCTATTTGACTTTTGTCAGATTCATTATGATGCATAAAACATCTGGAAATTAATTTGTTATTTTTTATGTATCTTTTTGTTTACGGTTTTAAGACATTAGTGAAATTTCATGAAATACGAATTGAAAATTAGTCTTAAATCTCTTTTTTTCCTAATTATTTATCCTTTTTTGGGTGTTTTTCCATGCTTAAACAGCTTCCCCAGTTAATGGGATGTGGCTTGGTCATTGTTGTGCCTGATAAACTGATTATTGGTAGTGTATACTTAATTTTACAGATTGAAAGTCATGAAATAAGTACTTCACAGGTAGAATCCACAATTTCTGAAATTGACTCTGCTATAGTTGCTAAACCATCAATTCAAAGCGTTCCATCTATATCATTTTCTGAAGCTCAACGCCTCATTTCTTTGTTTTTTGCTTTATGTACAAAGGTTAGTTTTATGTATACTTCATGCAAAGCTTAGTTCTTGACAATGACTACAATGATGATTACTTTCCATCTGTTTTGTTAACACTGATGTATGTTTCATATACTTGCAGAAATCCGGTCTTCTTCAGATTGTATTTAGCGTGTATGGGCAAGCCCCGAAAACTGTAAAACAGGTATTCTTTTTGTTGATTATGTTTACCAGTTCTATTGTTGTCGGAAACAGTGAATTAGTATGCATGTAAACACACAGTAGGATCTAAATATTTTTGAACATAACACACATGACTGATGGAGTTTTGCCCTGGTCATTGTAGCATAGTAAATAAGCTTTGACAAAAAATGCGGTATGAGATTGAGAGTATGTGCCTGAATTGTCATTTTTCTGATTGAATTGGGCATTAGGGTATGTTTGGTTTTCTGGTGGGAGTATTCTAAAAGTATGTTTGAGAGAAAAATCAATTTGGGGTCATGTTTGGTTCCCCCTCAAAAGTATGTTTGAGAGTAAAAGGAGTTATAAGGTTGGCTTGATGGTTGAAGGGAGAAAAGGAAGGGAGAGGTCGCGGGTTCAAATCCCTCCCATTAACGAAAAAAACTAACAAGCTAACAACTAACATTTGGCCGATAAAAAGAAAAATGTTTGAGAGTTAAAATTTTGCCTGGAAACTTAGATTTGGAGAAGCGTGACTTGAGACTTTTGCAAACTCAGTTAGTCAGTTTACAAACTTAGGTTTAACCCAAACATAAGTTTCCAAACTTTAATCCAAACAGTATACACATGTAACTAGTTGCTTCACAATGAAAACATGATTTTTCACATAAGGTTATGAATATGAATCATGGCCGTCTGCTTTTAATGAGTTCACCTTTTTACCTTTTGCATTGTGATTTTTCTTTTCTGCTATTATTGGCAGTAGTAGTTATTTGTTTAATGCTTCTAACTTTTTCTACTCATGCTTTTGCAGGCTTTTCATCGCCACATTCCTATTGTTGTGAGGGCGTTAGGGCAATCTTATTCTGAATTGCTCCGTATCATATCTGATCCACCACAAGGAAGTGAAAATCTTCTGACATTGGTAGCTTCCTGTTCTCATTCCTGACTATGGCTATTTGGTTCCATTATTGAAGGTTGATTACTAGAATATTAAAAGAGGACATTAATTTTGCTGTTGTTTTCTTGAAGGTACTGCAAATATTGACACAAGACACGACGCCATCTTCTGATTTGATATCTACCGTTAAACGTTTGTATGAAACTAAATTTAAGGTATGTATAGCAGCCAAAAGCAATGTAAACTTTTCCACCAATGGTTATATTTTTGTTTCTTTTCTTATTTATGCTAGTCCTCCATTGCAGGATGTTACAATTCTTGTTCCGTTACTGTCTTCGCTTTCCAAACAAGAGGTCATATTGATATCTTTCTTCTTCTATTACTTTTCTATTTATATTCTTGCTAAATTTTCTTTTAAAATAAAATTATTGTATGGGGCCTCTTCTTCTGGCATATAAAATATTTAAGGAATTTTCATACTAATCTCCGAGGGCGAGCCCTGGTGCAGCGGTAAAGTTGTGCCTTGGTGACTTGTTGGTCATGGGTTCGAATCCGGAAACAGCCTCTTTGCATATGCAAGGGTAAGGCTGCGTACAATATCCCTCCCCCATACCTTCGCATAGCGAAGAGCCTCTGGACAATGAGGTACGAAGTTTTTTTTTTTTTTTTTCATACTAATCTCCAAACCATTGTGAGTGCAAGGATCATGAAATCCATTTTATATTAGCATTTAGGGTGTTTCATTTCACATCTTGTTTTAGTTATTTCTCATTATAGACAATCTTCTGCTTTCTTCTTACTCTTAGATCTGACAAAGTTAGATCAGTAAATTCTTTTAAAAATGCTGGCATTCACCATCATAAAGTATGCATGGTTAGAAAAAAAAAGGTATTTGTTGATGGATTGACAAGTGCACCAATTTGTCCTAAGTAGTAAAGTTAAAACGAAAGTCTGAGTGTCGAATCCATAGGGACTTCGTACGTTGGCAGAGATGAATATTTTATTAGTAAAAGAAGTTAAAGAAAATTTGATTTGAAAAGGTTATGAAAAAAATGGTAATTTAAATTGGCAGAAAATTAAATCAAATCAAAGGAGAAATTAAACAAGAATTTAAATTGATTAATTAAAGAGAAAAATTAGAGAACCCAATAATATTGTAGAAGTAAATTCAGAAGATGAGAATGTTGAGAACTTTGCCTACCAAAATTATCCTTTGATGTAATGTTAAGGATTTTTCTTTAGAAATATTTTAATTTACACCTGCATCTACTAATATACTCTAATTTTGGTCTCCCGCATGAAAGAACCTAATTTATCTATTTTCTTTTCCAAATTCCTTTGCAGAGCTAAAATAGTAAATTGTATTAAGAATAGAGATGTATAACAGACTAAACAAAAATCAACATATCCCTAGTGATTGACTTTATTTAGATACCCTTTCCCAGTTCTATTAGAAAATAATGTTTCCCAACACTATCCTTAAAATTTACCATGCAAATGGGTGATCAAGCCACAAACAATAATATTAAGCACAAGAAAGGATAATGCAAATGTAACAATATTAAATAGATAGAAAGAGAAATTACATCAAGAATAATTGACTGTCAAGTTCCCAACAAAGGGGGATTAGCCTCTCATCGTCATGGAGGCCTTACAATTGTAAGAGGAGAATATTTAGTAAAGGGGAAGAAGATAAGAAAGCGAATGGAGGGAATAAATGACTTTTAATGCTTGTTTCTCCTTGTTTTAGCCTTTGCCTTTGATAAGGAGTTGTATTCTCTTGGAATTTCTGTGTCTTTTCCTTCTCTCTTCTTCTTTTATAGGTGTAAAGTAGCTTAGTGCTAAGCGGGATTTTCGCGCTAAGCCTACCTTTACTTTCCTGAATTAGCTTGCTTTCCTTAATAAGCCTTGCTTTCCTTAATTATCCTGTTTTTCTTGGTTTTATTTTACTCACTAAGCATCCTAAATTCATCACTTTTAATATTCTCTACACAAAAACTTGAATGATGTTAATTTAACAATTATTTGCTTAAAAAGGAAGAATTAGGAGAGAAAAATTACAAATTCCTGTATAATTTATCTCCAAATTATACTCATAATTAGCAGTTACTAGTATCATGATTCAGGATCCTATCCAGAACATTTTTAAGTTATCAGATGAAATATATTGGGAATCCCTATCCATAACAGTTGTCAGATGATAAGATTATAATCAATATGCTTCCTTTCATTTTGTTGTTTAATTTATTTAAAGTATCTTTCCAAAGTCAAATCTAGATTCGGTGGTAAACTTTATTCTAGAACTAGAATTTATGTTAAAGTATGCTTGGTTTGCTTACCAGCATCTTTTGACCCGAGGAAATTAGTTGATGTCTGCTTGTTGGAAGATGTCATTTTCATCTGTTTCAGTATTTTCTCCTTAAATAGTATCAGTAATCTTAAGCACATGATGAAATGTTAATAGTGATATTAGTTCTCATGCTCTTGCCGTATCAGTAGTAGATATTTTTTTTAATCAGCTTGAATTTGATTTTTTTATGGTAGCAGGTTTTACCAATATTCCCTCGGCTTGTTGATCTTCCATTGGAAAAGTTTCAAAGAGCACTTGCTCACATACTACAGGTATATGTGAATTCTCTAGCTGGATTTCATAGTTTATCATCTGTTATGATTATCATTCTTGGATGCCTTGGGTTTGGGGCATTGATTTCACTTTCATTCACACTCCATGCATCAATATACATGTTCCTTTTGGGTGCATGGGAGCTTGTGTTTAAGTTCGCCCCAATAAAATTTTCTAACTGTAAGTTCATTTCTTTACCTTCTCCCTTCGTCAATAGGCTAAGAATTTAATGCTGTTGATGGCAGGGTTCGGCTCATACGGGTCCAGCTTTAACACCTGTAGAAGTGTTGGTTGCAATCCATGGAATTGTTCCAGAGAAGGATGGCCTTGCACTTAAGAAGGCATGTCTACTACCATCTACACTTATGCTTCAAGTACCCTTTCCCTTCTCCCCTGCATCTAGGGGCAAAATTAAATGTTATTTTTATTAAAAAAGAGTTTTTGTCTTCATGGCTGACTATTGACGATCTCTGAAAAATGTGATTTATCAATACTTTTGGAGGATCTCACATTCTTATGAGTTTTGTATTAAAGTTAGAATAAAAACTTTTTAGATGCATCATAATCAGGATGTAAACAAGGTCCCTTGCTATTAAAAGAATTTAGCTGATCGTTTCTTAATCCGATTGATAGTTTTAATTGAATTAGATCTGGTAGGTTGTATTTGAATTGATGTACAACTCTGTATTGTTGTAATTTTAGTCAATGTATTTCTTAAGAATGTTGTAGTTCAAATCATTAAACTGTTTGGCATATAGTCTGTATGACTTTTTTATGGTCATTAAACTCTCACCTTCCTTGATTCATCATGTTTCATGCAGTTAACTGTTCATTGTTTTTCCTGATCTCCCCCACCTCCTTCAATAGAAATAAATAAACTGGTTCTTTTTCTCTATCAAAACACCCATAAGCACTGCTGTTGTGTTGTCTTGGTTCAGTTAACAGTTCTTTTCCAGATGCCTTTTTTTTTATAACCTGGTTCAATTTCTCATGAAAAAACCACAATTTTAAGACAAAAAGACATGCATTCTTACCCTTAGAAATTTAAAATACCTTTTGCCACTCTTTAGCTGCCTTCAACTTGTCATGGTAGCATTGTATTGAAACAATGCAGTCATTACTTATCTTGTGCTGAAAGGCTCTAGCATTGTTTATACAAAATGCAGATGCAAATCACTATTATTGTCTTGTGGTGTACTTGTTCTTAGGATTCAAATTTTGCATCAACTATAGTCCAAATATTTCCATAAGGCTATTACAGTTACAAAACCTAATTCTGATTAGCTGTGTGATCTTATTCATCAATGTTAGTTGCACAAGTCATATTTTATCAACCTAAAAAATGTAAGCAGTGAATTCTGAATTATTTTTTTGCACCATCAGATAACAGATGCTTGCTCGGCTTGTTTTGAGCAACGCACAGTGTTCACACAACAGGTTCTGGCGAAGGCATTGAACCAGATGGTAAGGAGATTCAGTGCATTGGCCAATAATACTGGATTTACTTCAAATCTTCATGGCTCTATTGTTTAAATTTTCAGGTTGATCAAACTCCACTGCCGCTACTTTTCATGAGAACAGTTATTCAGGCAATTGATGCTTTTCCTGCACTGGTAAATTTATTTTTCAACTTTTGGTATTATGACATTGTGCTCATTATGCTATATTTTCAGTTTCTGCCTTTTTATTTTTAAGAAATTGGTTCAACCAATGTGTCAAAATATATTGGTTAAACCAATTTCTTGAAAATTGGCTTAATCCTTATTTTCAAGTATATTCATGATATAAAAAATCTGAAGTTGATAATAGATCAGTAATAAGAAAGGTATCTGAGTGGTGCTTTTAGTGATGCTATAAGTGATTCTTCTCAATTTCTCTCTTTATTTTCAAAGGAAATCCTGCCTTTCAAGATAGGTCTGTTTTCAGGTTGATCACATCTGGGATGACATGGAGAAAACATCAACTCATACTTCTAATGTCAATGTTTTGTTTTTAGGTTGACTTTGTTATGGAGATACTCTCAAAACTTGTGTCTAGACAGGTATGCTTATCTGGAATTCAGCTTACTCTGATAATAGACTTTGGACTGCTGACACTTTACTTTTATACTGAGTGCAGGTGTGGCGTATGCCAAAACTTTGGGTTGGTTTCTTAAAGTGTGTATATCAGACACAGCCACGATCTTTTCATGTATTATTGCAGGTAGTGCATTCTCAACTTGCATTACATCTTGTTGTTTTATTATCTTGAATCATAACTGTTAAAGGAAAAGAAAACAAGATACATTATGAAATCTGTGCGTCTAAAGCACACAGCAGAGCTGAATTATAGACAAATCAAAGTTATCGTAATTACTGTAGTTACATGATTTTATTAGCCTATAACAATGTATTTAGACACTATTTACATGCTTTTTAATACCATATGTTAGGGAGGGTTGCCTCTTATTAGGATCTAAATACCATGTTACAGGAAAAGAAAACGAGATTTTTGAAATCCATGTGTCTAAACTACATAACAGTGATAAACTATATGGACTAAAATTAATAAATACACAGATTAATTCTATCCTAATTACTGTAATTACATGAAACTATTGTTAGCTTATACATTTATCTAGATGCCATTTAATAGTTTCCAACAATAACCTTTTTTGTGTTCTCCTCACAGTTGCCACCTCAACAACTGGAAAGTGCACTCAACAGGCATGCTAATCTCAGAGGTCCCCTTGCTTCTTATGCCAGCCAACCAACTGTAAAATCATCACTTAGTAGGTAAGCTTTTCTAGATATGATTATTTGAAAGGCTTAATTGCATTTTTTATTCCTCTGTGATTTGGTCCCTGAATACTTTTTTTTGCTCCAATCAAGTCCCCCCTAAATTTTCTAATTAGCTAAATTTGGTCCTGCCGTCAGTCTACCACCCATTTACTAAGGAAATAAATGACACAACAATAGCCTTATTACGCGACACATGATTTTCAGATGTTACATCATAACAACATGCTTCTGAGTTTGTAAGGACATACCGTGACATGTATAATTAAATAATTTAATGAAAGCATAAATAAATAAAAAATGGATCATGCATTGTAATTACTAGTCATAATGGTCTATCAAGTGACTAACCGTTTGTTCAAGTTTATTTTAGAAAAACATTTTTTAATAAAATAAGTAGTCTTCTACTTTTTGACATGTTTGTCTAAACTGTTTTTATTAAAAAAAATAGTAGTTTTATGCTTTTTTTAAGAAGTAAATCCTATCTGCTCAAAAAATTGCTTTTTAAAAAAAAACACTTTTTAAATCACCTTTTTAAGTTTAAACAAACTAGCCCTCACTCTACAACATACTATGCCACATCCAAAAATTGTATGCTATGTCAGTTATTTCTATTAGCAATTGGATGGCAAGCTGATGGAAGAATTTGACTTGTTAAACTAAAATAATTGAGGGATTTGATTTTGTAAAAGAATTATTAGGGGATCACTTCAAAGTTGCTCGTATGTCATAGTAGAGATAAAAAAAATGTTAGAAAAGAGGCATTCATGAATGTTTTTTGTGCAGTGAATTTTGAGTGCCTCTTCTGAGTACATTTTTTAGTCTAAAATGAAAAGCTTTCTTAACCAAAAAAGAACTCATTGTCTTATAATTAATCTTTGACGCCCCCTATGCTTTTTGTGCCAATCAAATAACTACTAAATTTTTGGTTTCTTGTTAAAATTTCCTAGAACCTTTTGCTGTAAAGTTTGGGTACACCTCATCCGGCTACATATTTTTTTCCTTTCAGTTTATGGAGTGTTAATACCTAAATTGCTAGCAGGAGCTGTATACTGTGTACTTTGCTTATATTCCTGCTCAAGGAAAAAACTCACTATCTCAAAATTAGAATGTTAAATTGAAGCTTGTAATATGATCCCAGGAAACAAATTAATTAAAATCTAGAAAGAAAATGAAATTTGGTTGGGTGGGAGGCACTTTTGGGCCAAAAACCAAAGGTGGGAGAAACTGCTCAAGAGGTTCTTTATGTGGTCTACTGATACCATAAATATCTAATGATTTTATGTTGTTGGCTTTTATTACCGAAGTAGTAAATATGTTTTGGTATCAAAGATCAAAGGATAAGATCTTTACCTGATTTGTTTTCTAGTCTACTTGGTCCTTTGACACTGTAAATCAAAATCTTGCACTAATTAACTTTTCAAGGGTGGTTATTTTAAAAATTCTAGCAGAAGATAAACGAACATACTATAATCTCTAGTTTTAGTTTCTCCTTTGCATTCTGTGAGAAGCTAGGTCGAAATTTTGTTGTAGTCAACTAAAGTATCCTATAACCATGTGCAGATCAACTTTAGCAGTTCTGGGTCTTGCAAATGAAACTCATGTGCAGCAACATTTGTCATCTTCGTTACACTCTTCTGACACAAGTTCTTCACTTCACGAAGCAACTCTGACGTGATAGTAAAGTTACTAACAGGAATTTAGTGAAAAATCAGACCAATTGAAAATTGTTGTCGAGGAGATTGATCGACTTCTAGGGTTTCTTGGCATCCAAAGAGATGATACACAAACAATTTTTGTGGTGACTTTGATCCCAAATGCCCCGCCTTTCTAGAGTCTGTGACCCTGCGAACATAGGGGCATGCATCCAGTCGGATCAAGTTTTCAGGAAATCCAGTGCATCCACCCCCAGCCTGCTTGTAGGAATGTATCATAGTTTTCTTTCTTTTTTGTGGTTATTTTTTTTTTCATTGTAATATTATTCATTCAATTTTGATGTTATATTCCTGCCTTTTCTGGGGGATGAACTATGAACTATCCTCGTGTATGTGGTTGCATAGTCCTCATCTCCAGGCGATATGATAATGCTAAAATGAAATTAAGTCTCTGAAAGCCCTTCCTTAATGTCTCACTCTGATTTTCATGTCTTAATTGTTTCCCGCCTTGGGAATGACTTGCCAAAACGAAGAAAATTATACCCTCGGGGAATAATTATTACATTTAATTGAGCAGTTAAAATATGAGAATGTGAAAAAGACAATGGGTCTTTCTACTCAGAAAGATTTTTTTTTGAGAGAATAATAATAAATTGTTAACATGTCATCTCAACATTATATACCACTAAATATTCATGTGTATAAATAAAAATATTTAGTGGTATATCATATATAATTACATTGATTATTCATCATTCAATTGATAATTGCAACCTGAAAAAGTTTGTAACGAAAATAAGTTATATATCATATTTATGATTTTAAAGTAAGACTTTGGTACTAGTCTTTTTAATTTTTATTCTTAATTATTAATTAAAATAAAATACAAATTATTTTGAATTAATTTCATTAAAATTATAAGTTTTTTTTGTCATCTTTTAGTTTTAAAATGTTATTCAAATTGTATAATAAATATTATTATTGTGAGCAAACAAATTATGTTTTGCATCAATTTAAAAGGAGTCTCAATAACTCACTTATTCTAACACTTTTGTTTTGCTAGATTAACTTGTGTAACTTTTTATCATGATTTACTTTTTATTTATTTATTTTGTTACATTGAAATTGCATTGTTTTTAATTTATAATTTATATCGTGATATTCTTTCCTGTGCAAAGTATGGTTTGTTGGTCGAGTTAATGATAATAATAATAAAAACAAAAATAAAAAGGTCTCACATATGTTTAAATAAAAATATTAATAAATTAAAAATAAAATTAATAAATTGATAGTATTTAAAATATCAAAATAAAAATTTTAAAAGTTAGTTTTTATGAAGCATTTATTTATTCTAAAATAAACATCCCTTATATTTTATTTATTTTATTATTTCACTAGAGACTATAATACATTAACTTTGTAAATTATATATTTTATTTTTATCAAGTATGAACACTAACGGAATAAATGAATAAATAATCTAGTTGAACATTATTATATATTTTTTAAAATTAAGAATATTTAATTATATTTATATGTAATTTTTAAATCATAGTTATCTTAAAAGTTAAAACAGTAAAGTAACAACTTTACCAAAAAAAAAAGATACTGTACAAAAAAAGTGGCAATTTTGAGGTACATTGCCTCAAGCGTAATATTGCAGGCTGTTTGACTTCAAATATTCTAAGTTAATTAAGGACTAATGGGGCATGCATGAGCTTGACATAATTGCCTATGATGTTTTGTTATATCCTTGAGAATCAACGAGTGTCACGTGATTTATTTTACAATGACTGGCAGACTCTATTGAACCAATTGAGTTAAATTTTCTTAACTAATTGTCTATGATATAGTATAGTTTTTGAAACAAAACTGATAAAATTATTTGCTGGCATGTCGACATCAATTTTGACTCCACTTAAACCCAAAATAAATTGTTTCACGAGGTATATAGGGTAGCGGGCAAATTGTCAAAATCCATTCTCATCTATTTTTTCCTGAGATGGGTTCAAATTTAAGGGTTTAGAAATTAGGGTTCATTTAGCATGGCAGTTGAAATAGCATCTATCGATTTGGCCATTATGTCTTGCTGTCTCAAATTTTATCTTTGCTTTTTTGTCCTTTTAACAAGTAAAATAGATAATTGTCTCCTATCAGTCTCCAAATGCGATACATGCCCAGAATTTGGGTTTTTCCTTTTCAACTGCTTCGCATGGTACACGGCAAACTAAAATGAAGTTCATCAAAATTAAGCAAGTACTGGGAAGAATTCCATCAATTGAAAGAATAATAAGAAATATTAACAGTGGAGTACATTTGAGAAATTTCCCTCAGCAAATATTGATGTATGGCCTAAATCAGAAACAATATTGTTCAACATCAACTTAGCCCCCAGATGAATCCACCTATATACATAGCTGTATATAATGTTGAAAATCAAACAAGTCGATTAAAACAATTTTTTGTTCTTCTCGGAGGATCTAATTCTCTCAAAGAAATAAGGCAGCATACTTTACAACAGACAAAATTTTCCCTTGCAAATATTTTTGTGCAAGAAACTTGGGGAACAAAATCAATAACCTGTTCCTGTTCCTGTCTTGCCCGGCGACACAATGCATTAGTGCCAATGCTGGCTATCTCATGCGTCCATCTATTCAGTGATGAACCAATACCAAATATGGGCAAACTGTCATGAACAAAAGCTAAGTTAATTTCGTCTTCCATGAGGTTAAACCATTAAGAATTTCTCAAACTACATGAATTTCAAGTTGTTGTGAGGCCAAAGAGGTGACAAACTTATTATTTTCTGTAGTATCACTATAAAATTTGAATTTATAAGTGAACCGCATTCTGCATTTGCTAAGAATTACAGATATGATTCTATATGCAACATTACAAATCAGGTCATACCTATCACACACACAATAAAATTGGTGGAGGATTACTTGACAGGTATGACAGCATCTAGGTTTTTCTGAAGCACCCAACCTTTTGGGTAAACTATATTATGGGCAGTCAAATGGAGATGCCAATTCAATATTTTTGAACAACCAGGAGGTGAACCTTCCATTTGACTTTCATCTTCCACCAATTGTTCTATAAAGGTGGTCTCCTGTCAAACCCAAAAGTCATATCAGTTTAATGATTATAAGAATTGCATATGATATTAAATGGCTAAAAATATGAAATAGCAAGGACATCTGAACATATTAATAGGTAGGGACAGATTAAAGAGTGACAATAGGAGGCATACTTGAAAACCCTCCTTCACTGTGTCTAACTGTCGTATGGGATTTGAAGAAGGGCGTTGCCATCGTTTTGGATCCCACAAGATTGTGCTGTTGAATGCAAATCCAGACATATCAACATGAAATCTACGAAGTCTTTTACTTTTCTCATTTGTATGCCATCCAATCACTTGGCTTGCATTGCATACAGGACCCTCCAAAATGGCCTTGTTCTTGCTTGGCACAAGCATGGCAACAGGCCAAGTGCCAAAGCGGCTACAAAACCAGTTCAACATTAGAACATAGGAATATAAATGTACAAGTGAGAGGACACAATTTATAAAGGAAGAATGGTTAAAAATTGAATGATGTGCAGAATGGCTGATAAAACGGTGGTTGACATGAAAACACCATTAATATATGCTGCACAAGTAGAAAACTGATAGATATGACTCAAAGAAAGCTTAGCATTAACAATTCCAAATACTTGAATTCATTTATACAATAGGTAGTGTCTGGCCTGACCTTTTTTTTCTTAATCTTAAAAGCTACTTAGATGTTATGTGTTAAAAATGAAATCTTCATAAATAAAGATAAAGGTGTGAGGTAATTGTTTAGTTTTTTTTAAAACTTAAAAACTACTTTTAAACCATACAGAAGACAATATTGCCAACAAAGCTCATTTTCATCCAATTAGCCTCTATGGAAGCTCTGTTCTTTTTTTGTTTTTCCTTTCATTAAAGAAAAAAGTTCAATTTTATTTTTTAGAACTTCTTTAAAATTGTGTTTGGCCCTACCTCAATTATGAAAAAGACAATTTTGATTATATTTCTTCAACAAAAGGGAAATGCAGTCAAGACATAATCAAAGGGATAACGTCATTGTCAACGATGGTTGGCTCAACTAGTAAAATCAACTAGCGTTAGCAAAAAGGTACTGTTTATACTTAAAGGTTATCCTTCATTGGTAGGTCATTTATTAGTACCACTGTGAACTGTCATTGAGGCTTGGGACATGCTCTAACATTGGAATGGAACCTCCTTTCCCCCTAAACTTTAGTTTAACTAAAACGGGAAAATGTAAAGGTGCATTTGGTTAGTTCATTCAGCTGACATGTTTTCTCTAATGATTACATAAATGTCATCTTACTTTGTTTCCTGTTTTCAAGAATTGGCAAAGAAAATGGTGAAAACTAGATTTTTGTTGTTTTCACCCTTTCCCTTATAAATTCTTGAAAACAGGAAACAAAGTAAAAACAAGATAACATTATTATTATGAGTGAAAACAGATTGATTGAGAGCACAAAAATAAAAATAAAAGCTCCCCAATACTTCAAGGATGCACAAAAAAGAAAAATCCTCTCCGAGTCTTAGCACAAGTGAAAGACAGAACTCTAGAATACATGTTTCATAATGCTAGTTACCAAATATATAGCTCATGTCATGCCTTCAAGAAACCACAAACCAAAAAGTGTTTCACCATTGTTTCTGCTCTACTGAAAAAACTGGGACATAGCAGAATTTGGAGCAAGAATTCAAAAAGTATATTAAAAGCTTTGCCAAGACAAAAGTACAATCAACTTATGCACTTTAGCTATTTTAGAAACTCTTGTCTAATTTCTCCAAAGGTTGATTTATTTACCTTCCTAGTTCTTTTCTTATAAAATGCTTGTTGCAAAGTTTATATATATTGAGCCTATATATATTTTTAAAAGTAAAAGAAAGTATGAATTAACACTGCAAAAAAGGGCAGTTATAACTTCTATATTACCAAGAGAAGCCAATATCCTAAAACAAATCATTCAAATTTAGCCATATAATTATTAAAATAAAACCTAAACAAAAAAGAAGTAAACTCCTTAATTTGCTCCTCAAAACACGTTAGTCCCCAAGAATTGGAACAACCTTTTAGATGTTTACAAGAAGCGGAACCTAAAAGCCAAATGCCACCAAAAAAACAGGCATGTCAACTGCTTAGAGACGAATCAGACAATGGTACCTAACTTAGGCAACAAACAAACCAACAAGAGGCAAAATCTACGTCTCATACTCTCGCAACAACCAACTCTCCAGAAAATGTAAGTTAACACGGATCAGATGCAAAATGCAAACCCATCACTACGACAGAACTAATCAGAAATCCAAAGGAAAAAAATACAAATAATAACAAAAAACCAACACTCCAATAAACTAACTGAGAGAAGCAAAGTAAGTACCTGATATCTCTCAAGGCGTCAAACAACTCGAGAGAATACACATTATCATCATCCGCAAAGTAAACAATTCCATCAAGCCTATGATGCTCAATGTGTTCCAACGCTGTGTTCCTCTGATGAACCCCTCTGTCCTTCACATCCGTCAAATTCTTATTGCACACCAAATGCCTATACATCACGCCCGTCTTCCTCAGCACCTCCGCTGTCTCCATCGACGCCGCCTTCATCTCCACCACAATCCACACCACCGGCGGCGGCACCAGCCGCAGCACCTGCCCCAGCCGATTCAGGAAATACGCCTGAAACGTGCGCTCGTACGTCGGCGTCACCACAATCAGCGGCTTCTTCGGCGCGAAATCGAACCTCTCGCTCTGCCACTCCCTCTCGGCGCTTAAACTCACCGGATCGACCACGAAACCCTCTCTCTCCACGCGATTCCGCAGCACGCGTTCTTCCCGGAGCAGCTGCTGCGCGTTGTTCGCGGCGGCGCGCGGCAGCGGCGGCGGCTTCATCTCAAACGAGATTTCGTGCGAGCGAACGTCCTCCGACACGTGGCCGAACGGGAACATGCCCAGCAAGAACCCTACGAAGAAGCAAAGCACGCACCTGAATGCCACGCGCCTCCACTGGCCTTTCCGACCGTGCCGGCGCGTGAACACTCCGCCGGCGAGACGACGAAACGCCGCCGCAATCTCCGGCAGCGGCGAGGAGTATTTTGCGTTTGAGGACGGGAGCTTGTGCGACGGAGAGGAGACTGAAAACGAACCGTTAAGGTACTGGCGATCGGGATACGCCGGCGACAGAGTCCGTCGGAACGAGGCCATTAATATAAGAAAAAATGAAAAATATGGCGGTAACTGAAATTGAAAAGAACCGCTACACGAGGGAGGGAAGGGAAACGAGTGGAGGTTGAAAAGAATGGGACAAAGATCGATGGATCGAAAACACTGCGAAAGTGTTTTGAAGAGAGAAACGGGAAAGAAAGAGAAGAGAGATCTATTGCTCAATGTTCAGAGTTATGAGTTGCTTCCGATTTTCTGTATTCTCAGTCAGATTAAGCGAGAAAGAAAGCAATCACTGCAAAATCTACATCCGGTTCGGAGTCGGGTCAAAGATCCGGTCCGCCTCCCAGAAACAAAAATTAAAACACGTGTACGTGGCCAAGGGCAACCGAGAAAATCAGAAAAACAATAAAAGCCAGTTTTTTTTTTTTTTTATTCAAACAACAAAAGCTGGTTATAATAGTACAAGTATAATAAAATAAACAAAAAATTCTCCAATTTTAAAAATATATATTTTCCAAAAAAAAATTATCAATCTTGTGTCCGTTAAAATTATATAGGCTAAATTAAAACATTTAGTCGTCAAAAGTAAGCAAGTTTGGTTATATTTGACGTGGAATTTAGGTAGAAAATTGATACCGTGTTTATGTAAAAAAAAATATTAAATAAAATAAAAAAATATTTTTTTTTAAATATAAATTGAATTTATGATCTTTTATTTATAAACAAGATAAGATAATACATCACTTATACACTTGTTTTATTTAGTTAATTACATTAATATTATTTTTTATTTATTATTAATCAAAATTTATTAATTTTTTTTAAATCATAAAAAAAATTATAATTAAAATATACGTAATATATAAATCTTTTCAATTTTATTTTATATCATTTTATATGTTTTTATTTTCTATAGTTTAGATTTTTTATTTTTATTTTACTAGTTTATAATTAAATTTCATAAATTAATATGTAAATTATTTACATATTTTTTTTAAATTGATTTTAATATATATATTATTTTTACTCTAATTTTATTAACGTAAAATTAAAATTTTAATTTATAAATTTTTATAATTTGAAAAAATAACTCTTGAATAATAATACATAAAAAGTAATATTAATATATTTAACTAAATAAAACAAGTATCTTAATGGTTTATTGCTTTGTATATAAATAAAGAATTATGAGTTTAACTTTTATTAAAATACTTTTTATTTTTTATTTTATTTAATTTTTCTTATATAAGCGTCACAATAATTGCTTATACAAGTTTAACGTTAACATCAACATGTTACATAAAAGTTAACTTTAAATGGTCAACTAACAAAAATAACAAAATTACTTATTTTTTAAAATAATAAGACTTAGAGATAGGAGACCACCATTCCATATTTAAAATTATAGGGAGGCTAAAATTTAAACTTAACCAATTATTTAATAACCTCTATCTAACGTATGATTTGAATGAGTTGGGTTACCCCTCTCTTTCTTAAAATTCTTCTACTTATTAATAAAAGAATAGTCTTTGTATTATAAATGATGAAATTAATACTAAATTCAACTATAAATTCTATGTCCACGAAAGGAGTTCAGTGTCAAGTAACATGTCCCTTCGTTCTACTGATTTTGAATCTTCTAGGCATGTTTTTTTTTTGGCTGTTCGCACGTGATGAATATTTGGCTGCAATATGCTTGTTGGAGCGACATTGCACATTGTTAAAAAAGATGAGAACCTGAATGATTGTGTGATCTCTCTTATTAGATATTAATTTAAGTAGCAGCTAGCAATTGAATTTTATTTCCAGCCTCTAGTGTTTATGGCATCGCCGACCTGGGATGATGATGTGTGGAGAAACCAATTCCTTTATCTTTGTGTGCTGAGAAAGATATTATTTAGTGGAAAGCGTGTCCCAGCAGCACCAGTCTACTCGTATATCTTTTGATACACATTAGTGCAAATTACACTGCCACGGACACCTTAAACTTAAAGTGCAATATTGACGCATAGTACTATCCGATTCTTGTGCTTGTGGCCTAAGAGCGAGCATGCATGTATTCATAATGCAGAAGGTGAGGTTGTCGCAGCAAACATGTGATTTCATGATGGTTCTATCCCTATAGTTGAAGCATAAGTATAGCCACTCATTGCAATAACTATCAACTAGGTCATTGACTTGAGGCTTCAACAAATCTTCAAATCAACAAGACCATGATATCTGAAAATGGATTTCATTTTGAATGCATGTAAACAAAAACTTAATTTGAGTTTAATTCGTAGGCAAGTCGGTCAAGAGAGGGGCTATCCCCCGCCAAGCAATCAGCAACACTATTTCCCTCACGAAAGATATGATTAAAGGAAAGATTCCATTGAAGGACCGAATGCTATCAACCAACGGAGCATAAGGATGAGTGTACTGTTGACTCCTGAACGAACCAAATCGAGAGCTACTTTAGAATCACTCTCGCACACGTGCCAATGCAAAAAGTCCCGCATGCAAAGAGGTGTAACCACAGAAAACCGAAAAACCAAAAAATCTAAACATATATAGATGTATTATACTACATAGTATATGCACTAGCTTTTTAACAACATTATATTTGCGTGATTAATGGAAAGAATACATGGCTTTCCGAATTAATTCCGGTTTCTCAATATTTGTCGCTAATGGTTTCATTAATGATCTAATATGAATGCTGGATAATGCAATTTCTATCACGACTATTAGATTTAATAAATGTATTACTAGTATATGTTTAATAAATGTATATCACTTTTCATATATAGCAAGTTTCGATAATAACCTTCTCGAGAAGAAGTTTAGAAAGTTATTATGATATTCAAATATTTTTATTAAATTTAATAAATACAGTATGCATTTTTTGAACTTATGATATAAAAATAAACCTATAAATATAATTATATAAATTAAATATAATGGACTTATGATAAAATAATGCATTGATAATGCAAAACTTTTTTATATAATCATCACAAACTATTACATTTGCTATACAATTTTTTATTTATTAAATTTAATAAGTGTAACATATGTTTTAATTCATTAAAAGAATTATTGTTTTTTAAAGAAATGTTGTATAAAACATATCTAAACAGAAAAAATACATAAATGTATAACAATGTATTTCCAAAGTTTTATCATTTAATAAATATAATATTTTTAGTGAATGTAATATATAATCATATTTTTTGACTGCATTTTAAATATAAATAAACTCATTTTAAATACATACCGTGTATAACAAGAAGTAAGTTAAAATTAAATTTTTTCCCTCTATTTATTTAAATATTTGATTTTAGTCTTCTTATTTTTAATGAATATATTTCATCTTTTACTTTAAAAAAATTAGTGATTTTAATCTCTTATTTTTTAATTAAAATATTTCACTTTTGAGAAATTTGTAATTGTAATCTTTGTGATCAATTTCAAACGTTAATATATATATTTTGTAAATATTGATTTACATGTATTTATTTATTATCCACATGATAAATATTTTTTTTAGATTATTTAATTTCTAATAAGTTTAATTTATTTAAAAAAATTAAAAAAATACATAATCAAGTCTGAAATTGAAAAAAGATTCTATAATTGTAATTTTTTTTAAAGTAGAAGAACTAAAATTTTAATTTTTTAAAAAAGTAGAAGAAAAAATATCTCAATTAAAAATTAAAAAGACTAAATAACAGATTTAAAAAAATAGAAAAACAAAAATTACAATTTAACCTCAAAATATTAAATATATTATGTTTGAGAAAATAATATTTAAATATTTAATAATGTCATTTCCTTTGTCTATATACTATATATTTAACTTTGTTGCAACGTCAAGTCTTCTCATGATATATCACTTACGATATTTATTAAATTAAATATAGTATACAATTAGCTTAAACTGTATTATTAAATGTTTTATATATTAAATACAATAAATAATTTTTTAAAATATAAATTTTCATATAAATCTATATTTGTTAAAAATCTATTATGAATTAAAAATTAATTGTTATATATATATGTATATACATTTAATACATGTTACATATATATATATATATATATATATATATATATATATATATATATATATATATCCAAAAAATGTATAACAAAGGGGGCAATCATGGATAAATTAGACCTTTGAGTTGTCATCCTTTATTTTATTTTTTAATTTAATTTTCTCATTTATTTTAAAAAATGATGTTAGTAATTTATGTTTGCAACTTGACTCAAAATGGGGTTATACAGTGGCCAATAAGTGATTGCCTTGCGCATTAAATAAATAATTTTAATTCAACTATGATTAGCATATAGTTTTTATATTATGTACAAATTAAAATATCATTTGCACACAAAAATTCACACAATGAATTCTGTTTTTTTTTAACGAAAATATAATCCTTTTCTTTCAGAGTTAAAATATTTTTAAATAAAATGAAAAAAACTGTCCAAATCTTGGGTCTGATTTAAAAAGATAAAAAACAAAAGAAGCAACCATTTATATGACCCAAAATTAGGTAGTTGCATGTGAGGAGAAATACACCTTTTAAGTTGAAAACGTGGGAATTTCCAAGTTTTGTTCCTTTTTATGCATTAATTTATTTTTGTGGACAACACGTTTGACCTTCTATTAGATTAGATATAATAATCATGAGCATTTCTTGCCTTAATATAATAAGTTAATAACCGTAGGAAACAATAAAATAAAATAAAACAAAACATTAAGATAACTTTGTTAAAGTGTCGGTACATATCCTCTTCCGACAAAAAAAAATGAATAGAAATCAAAATCCAGCATGTAATTGCTTTTATATATGCTGGCTGACATGCGAATGTGACTATGTGAGCCCCATAAAGATTGCACTTACACACACCACAGAGCCCTATCTCCATCAATAATCTCTCAGATAGGAATTCGTCGCATTGTTATTGTTGTTTGCATTTCTTTTTATAACTGAATACCTTCTCAATCATAACAAGTTAAAAATGATTTCCTCGTTTTGAGAGAATTTCCTTATAACACCTCGCTAGAGTAATTTCTTCCCACTCGTTTTCTTCTTTTGCTCCATCCAAAGATTCTGCCTTAGATGTACGTCGCTCTTTTCTTTGATAATAAATGTTGATGTTGAACACCTTGAGCTCTCTCTAAATTACTGGATAGACCTACTCTCGTACATAACAATATCCTTGTGGCTATTTGTTAACTACTAGTGTTTGTTAATGAATAATGACGCGGCCAATTAAAGAAAGGAGATAGATCCCACATTTAGATGCACGGGTTGGTTTTGTTTGCTCATGGGTCGATGTCGTCTAGGTGCGATTAAACGGTGATGGCACTGTTTTGACGAGGGGTTCGATTAGAGACGATTGATGTTTGTGGCGTGGTTTGAAATCCGGGAGGGAGCAAAAGTGTCACTTTAATTTGTAACCGTGATTCTGCTAGCTTAACTTGGCATTCAATTCGTCACCTAATTCCTCTGTTGGCTAGTGTTTGGTGCGCGGTGTCGATATTGGTTCCGTTGGGTGCGGTCACTTTACTACAAACTTTAATTGGCTTCTGATGTCGGGAAGGAATTTGTGGCTTGATTAGTGTTGGATTTCTAGTCTTGTTATTTTCCTCTGCAAGTTTTGTTACTGGATGTCTTACGGAATGGATAATGTTCTTTGGTAACTCTGCTTTGAAACCTGTGGAGAAATTTGTGATAAATTACATTACATTACTGTGTAATCAAGGGAATAAACACGGACAGATTTACATCAATAGATCAGCAATCTCATAAATAAATTTTAACCTAAAATATTAAGACTTTAGTTTATGAATTTTTCCCTTATATTTATCCCAACAATTAGCATAAGTCTAAAAATTGTTTTTATGGAATTATAAAAAAAATTGTATCTTGCGAATTCACGTATCTGGAAATGAAGGTGCAATGCCAAAATGGGGTCGTGTTTGTGCTTAAAAGTCCCAAAGCAGCACGTGGCAAGACATAACGCCAAGGCAGCCATGACTCCACCGAGCTCTTCTTTTACACCTCTATTACTGCCCCCAACTCCATTTGTGCCTTATTCTCTGCATTAGAGTCGTTGACACCTCCAACGGTTCCGGACTCGATCCCAAGTTAGATTGCTGTCATGGATAGAGTTGGATCTCTAATGGCCATTGAGTTTAGACCGGCAAGTCGAACTTTGAAGAATTTGGGTCGTCGAGAGAACAACAAAGAAGGTGCAATTTGAAGGGGCGCTACTGGTGTTGATGGACATGAAGGATTGACAATGGAAGGGCAATTTGGAGATACACAAAATTATGAAGGTGCAGGAAGTAATTTACCGATTGCAGGAAATAATGACCATAATTTCTCTCTTTTTTTCCTTAAAAAATTATGCATGAAATAATCCATAGGCCATTTAGCCCAACCTCTCTCCATCTTAAAGGAAAGGGCCGAAAGGCATCGCTACTGAAAATGAGGCTGGGCCGCAAACCTTTAAACCAAATTTTGAGCTTTTTTTTTTTCCAGCATGTTTTCGTACAAAAGTGAAAGCCTTAATTAGAAATCCAAATATAAGATTTACTTCAAAGTTCAAACACATATAAGCTTGATACTAGTTGAAAAACCTTTTCCCTTTGTACGAAACTAATCAATCTAACATTAAATCATTTGATATTATATTTATGATTATGTATATCAAATTTCACAAAATTTAGATATTCTTTGATGTATTATTTACTAATAGACATTAACCTATATTTTATCATAGACATATAATAAGATTTAATCATTTTATCATACTATCTTATTTATTAATACAATGTGAAAACTAATTATTAAATGTTTGTAAAAGTGACGTACGAGACCTGATTAGGAACTCCTCAATCCACACTCTCTCATGGAATGAAGAAGAAAGCATATTATGACTGGGGTTAGCTAGAAAAAACTTTTAATTATCTTAAATCTTAATGTGAAATTCATGCAGGCCAGGCCACGGTCCAAAGGACTGGTGCAATATGCAGACTAGCAGGAGTTTGCTCAATTCAACTCACAAAGCCTCTACCTATATGAATTAAGAGTTCTAACTCATATTGTGTTTGTTATCATTCCCTCTCAATTCATGGGCTTACATTGTTACGATCATCAACCAAGATAAGCTGAACAATCTTTCGAAAAAATGAGAAATTCTAGAGCTTCATAAAAATAACTACAAGTTTATGCTTTGCACTATATAATGTATAGTTAATAGAGCCTGTTCCTTCTTTCCGTTATCGATTTGGTTAATCCAAACAATCTGACTTGTGCAATGTAAATAATATTTTTGCCTTTTAGTCGACGGAGTTCATGTCTTACTCTTCTTGATTGTCTTAGCTTCTAAGATACATGTTTGACACGCACGTAGGTGATTGGAATGTTAATGACCATATATAGGCACGCATGCTTCTGTATTACTCAATGCCAAGAAGAATGCATTACGCACAAACCACATAACTTGGTCCAAATTCAAGTCAAAACTCTTTACTTGAAAGACAAAAAGATCGATATATATGATCTTATACTTTTTTTTTTTCCTCTCTTTCATTTCTTAGCTGAGAATTATCTTATTTAGTCATTTTGTTGTTATTGGACCCTTAACCGGATAACTTCTTTACTCTTTGGATTTAGAATTCGAACTTGAATTTTTCGTTTTGTTGCAATCCAATGGTGGCATGGCAACGATGTACAGAACTTCCATATCCCAAATTTCTAGGTGTGCAGGATTCTTAAAGAAGGCATATTATTTTCTAGGGCAATTCAATTCATTCAATTTAGTCTCAAGAATTTGACTTTTAATCTTTTGGTTAAAATGTAATTTTTACCATTCTGATTTTTTTAATTCATGCTTTTAGTTTTTCCAATTTTTAATTGAAAATTTTCATTCTTCATTTTTTTAAATCACAATTTTAGTCCTTTATTTTTTAAATGAAATATTTTATCATTCACTTTTAAAAATTCTTATATCCAATTTCAAATGCTAATTTATGTATTTTGTAAATGTTACGGACAATTATTTGTTTATTATACACATGACAAGATGTTTTTTTAAATTACTTAATTACTAATAAAATTAATTTATTAAAAAAAGAATTAAAAAAAATATAACGTCAGCAAGTTTGAAATTAACCCAGAAATCTAACGTGGTAGATTTTTAGAAGTGGAAGACAAAACGTCTTAATTAAAAACTAGAAATATTAAAAACATGGATTTGTTAAAAATAAAAATAAAATAAAATGTCTCAATTAAAAAATAAAATGAATAAAATTACAGATTTAAAAAAAATAAAAAAACAAAAATTACATTTTAATTCTAATCTTTTATCGTTAGCGTTTTAAAAAAACCTATAATCATTGCGTTTCACTACGAAGATCCGAGGTCATCATCATTAATTCTTATGTGTAGCTAATAACATATCGTTAGAATGATGGCTATTGCCTTTGCACATTGTAAACCCCACTTACAAATTATTTTTTAAAAAAAAAAAGGAAAAAAAGAGCTATGCCAATTGTGTTAGAATCTGTTTGATCACTTTTCATCTCTTTCTGTTGGTGCTTTTTCTTAATGAATTAGTTTTAGTATCTAAGCAAACATTGATTGGTGTATATAGCGGATTTCCTTTTCTTCAATTCGTTTTTCATTCTCAGTCAGTTATTAATTAAATACGAATTCAAGGAATTAATTATGCTCATATTTTAATAGTAGGCCATCCGACCCCAGCAAGACAGATGGTCAAACCACGACAACAAATGGAAATGGGTCAAATGCTACAAAAAAAAAACTGATTAAATCTCAAACAACCACTACGTACTATATTGGGGAGGCGGTGGCAATTAATTGGCAATTTGACATATTCTTTTTGCTTTACTTTCACTTCAACTAAAACAAAATTATATGGGCAAAGCAATCATGTACGTTTTAAGTTAGTAAAAAGAACTGTTCTTACACAATGTATTAATAGAGATATTTATATTTAATGCCTAATTGTGTTTTAAACAAATTTACCTCTAAAAAGATACCAATTAAAAAATTTGATGATAAAAATATAAAGAACTTAATCTAAGTTTTGTTTTTATTTCGATAATAACAAACTTCGTCTAAATAATTTAGAGAATAGCATAAACAAAGCCTAATTATATCTAACCTTCCTCGACTTCCCAATATATTTTTACCCTTTTATTCCTTTTCCCAATTCCAGAGTATCTCTTTACTTTCTAAGTTAGACTTATTGAAGGGACATACATCCCTTTCATTAAATTAACACACTTTAATTAATTTAACCGTACTGTATGCTATATATATCTACGTGTTTTGCAGAAAATCTGCGTCTTCATCCATATCCTAGCTAATTAATAAGCTAACACAGTACGCACTAAGACTAACACTTATTCTCCCTAATTTTGTACTCTTTTAAGATAGATTTACATTTACTTATACCATTCAGAAAAGAGTTATGTTTGTAATATTCAAAACTGAAATGAGAGTAAGCCAAAAGTTTATAAACCTAAAATTTGTTTATGTGTCGCCTCTCTCTTCTCCTAATTAAGATAGTGGCTGAAGTGTGTGGCTCTATTATGTGTCATTATTGGTTCACACTATAAAGCCTTTGAATTTTGACTATGGACTTCTAGTTGTTATTTTTTTTTCCAATTAAAAAGCTTTGAATAGGCTAGTAATTAAAAAGAAAATAAAAAAGAAACTAAGTAATATTTAAAAAGAAAACAAAAGAGAAACTCAAGGTATAGGCTCAAAACTAAATTTTAAAGGTTAAAATACAAGATTTTTCTAATTTTTAAGAGTGGCGAGTCAGATTATCTGACATAGATTAATCATTGATTAGTATATAAATATTTTACACTAATAATAATATTATGATAATAAAAAAATAAAAAAAACCAGAGTAACCCCTTTTCTGATCTCTTGGATAAGTTCCCGTCTTGTTGGAAGACAAACAAATAGTTTGCATCATCTTCTTCCCAAAATGAAGGGAGGGCCAGTTCTCATTTGGAGTGAAATGACTTGTTTTAATAAAAAGAACAAAACCTCTCCATGGCCCATAGCGATTATAAAGCTTAAAGGCGCCTTTTGCCAGGCATGACAATTCCTTTCTGGATTCTCCATCAAAGTTATTACATTCTCTTATCCTATGGCTTTCCTATATGACAGTTCGTTTAATGGATGTGGCAGAAGGCATGAAAATGGTCCAACTGTACTACGCCCATGCATGTAAAGTAGAAGGGACCCGTTTTGAAAAGAAAGAAAAAAAACATCGAGCCAATGCTATTCATATCAATGATATCATTCTTGCGATGTGTTATGCACACAAAATAAAATAATGAACCAATTTATTTTATACATTTTTTTATAATTAAAATATATAATGTTAGTTTTTATGTCTTGAGTTTTACTTCAAAATATATTAAACATAAAATAAAACTTATTCACTATGTTATATACTATTTTTATATGTATCAAATTCTACTATATATAGAGAGAGTGGCCAATTAAACACTCTCTAGTCACCAAATAACTACATAAAAAGTGCAAATTAGGTCAATAAAAATTAAGTTTGAATATATTTTGCTCTAGCCTGGCGCAAGATCGATGATCTATAATTGACAGAACAAATACCAGCCAATATTATTTAATAATTTATATAATATGTTAGGGTAATGATCAAAGATACCTAAAATTTTCATGTTATCTCTTTAAAGTAGTCTAACATTATCATATAATATAGCCGAAAACGTATAATTATTCGAAAAAACTTTTTTTTTTTAGCATCACAAATATCTCTGATACTTTTTGTTTTGTTTAAATCATCTTGCTTTTTCAAATGTAAAAATAGATCTATAAACAACTCCACTTGTGGGGCAACGCAGGCAGCGTGTAACTGATAAATGATACTGGACTAACATGATAAGAAATGTACTAGGCCCCGCAATGGGCCACCATGAGTAAACACATCTAGTGATATATGCTATGCTACTGCTGAATACCACACGATCGGCATCTTTTCAACGTTGAATAGTACTTGCACATAGTAACCTATTCTATTGGCAGCGTGCTCTTCTTTCTTCGTCCTTCACTCGAATTATTCATTCCTCCTACTGCTTCTTCTAGTCAACACGGCGTACTATAGCCTTAGCCTCCTCATGCTCATATTCATTCTCCAGAATCCAGATAGATAATGTCATTACTTTTTATACTTTTCACCTGAATTTTTAACTCTACATTCAATTATGAGCAAGTTCAGCAACACATTCTTAAATGTACTTTCTACTCTATATCACAAAAATTGCATGGATTTCCTCCTTATTAATAAGCTTCGTAGGTCACATGCTCTCAGAGTACATAATATTTTTTCCGCCAAAATCATCACTATATAAAGATGTATTACCCTTTATATATGAACTTCTTAATCTTCACTTTTTATTTTATTTCTCTTATTCCAAAGTTGAGCGTCAAAGAGTCTGTGGAGGTGATCATTATCAAATTTTCCTACCATTCAACATACTAAACCCTTCCTATGCCATGCTCAATCCTTTTGAAATCGTCCCCAAGCTTGTTTATATCTACGTACCATTGGTTTTAAATCAAACAATAATATCAAAAAATAATTTTGAAAATATAAATTATATTATAATTAAAAAAAATCTTTTGTTTATAAATTAACACGACATTCATTCATATATAGAACAAATGTGTGCTTCCAAGGATAGAATGATATGACTTTTACTAATGTCGTGCTAATAAGTATGAAAATATGATGATCAGTGTAGTTTGTAGTTCTCTGTTGGTTGTGAACATTGATGGATGATGTTGATTATGGATAAATGACAAATTGACAACTAAGATGGTGCATGTGTCACAATTGAGAGATAATCTTGCGCCTTATACTACAATGATTGGTACCCTGGCTAGTCAAGTTCTTCTAGCTACACAAGACACCTAGCTAGCAATTAGCAAATCAAATCCCTATGGGATGGGTGGAATAAATGGAAGGCAAGAACGGTGGATGCATGAATCTATATCTATCTAATAATAAGTAATAAGTACTAGTACTAATATATTAGTTCAAAAAGGAACGCATTCTGCCATCTCTGAGCCGTGCGATCGATACGTGCATTCCATAAGAGCTCCCTCGAAAATCATTGGCCGTAAACGAAGACTTTGGGTTGGGAGCTTTGCTGCACATTGGCGTAAATGTAGGGCTAGCTTTAGGGAGGGCCATGTCAGACATTGTCATTCACACCCCACGGCCAACTTAACATCCTCATAAGAATTTCTGTTTTATTATTTCTATATATACTTGCTTTTCACACCAATTTTATACCTTTATATATTTTTAGGGATGAAATGGCATTCACAAATTTTCTAATATGAAAAATATTTGGTAAACATCTATGTGATATGTCTTCATGGGCGAACCCAGCCCTAAAAAGTAGGGAGGCCAAATATAATTTAGATGATTTTGAAATATAAAAATTAATCAATTATTTATTTTATAAAAAAACCCAAAATTTATTAAAATAAATTTCAATAAATGTTTGGTATAGTATAACTTAATATTTAATTTGTTTTTCTAAATTTTATATAATGAGGTTTAGTTTCATAAATTTAAAATTAGACTTATACATTGTAATTATCAAACACGTGATTTAACTTATGTGAGATTTTTTTAAACTTAACTAGAGGTTTTAAATTCAAATATTGGATAAACAGTTGTATTAAATACTTGGAGGAAGAGTTTTGATATTCATAATGATCCTATCCATCTTGAATAGAATTGCTTCAAATGGATGATATATGTGATTTAGAAAGAAAAAAAAGACTCATACACTCATACTCATAAGTATGTCTCCAAAATTTGGTTATCAATTTCTTGTGTAATATAACTTTATCTGATAGACAATGTCTATGATTAATTATAAATAACAATTAATTCCTCAAATTAATTTTAATCAAATCAATATAAAAGAAAAGATAATAAAATCATTTGGTTACAAAGGTAAATATTTATAACCTTTAAAATAAAAATAATTTATTTTTTAAAAGGAAAATATACTAACAAAGAAAATAAATAACATCAAATATCATTATTTTTTTAATGAATACTATAAAAGGGAATGATTTTTTTCAAGAAATAAAATAAAATAAAAAATTAATACTTTAATACTATTATTTCGTTAATCAAAATCTTTAAATAAAAATAACTAATTTATTATAAAAATATTATATTACATATATTAAAAAATGGAATTAAAAAAAAAAAACAGGGGACCCCTTATTGGCAAGTTAGGTACATGCGCAAGAAAGTGAAGGAGGGAAGAGGAAGAATGAAAGGGTGACAGGGTGATTTGGTTAAGAATAAGAGTGAGATTTCTTTTGAAAAAACCGGGGCAATCCACCGATGCAGACTTCCATTCTCAGATAAGGAAATTTGGTATTTTACGTTGTTATCCTCGTTTTCTTTCTTAAGTTAATTGTGCAGGAAAAAAACATATTAATCTTAAAAGGGTAAAATTATATTTTCATAAATTCTATCATTCTATTTTTATTCTTTTTTTTTATATATTTCTCTTCAATCAAATCATCCTTATTTCCACCTTATTTCTTACCTATTTTTCTTCTTACCTATTATCTTCTTTTTTCTCCCCACAACCAACCATACTCATAGAAAACTATAAGATTCTGGCTGATAAAAAAAAATATAAGATTTTGTAAAAAAAAAACTATAAACATTATTTAAGCTTTGAATACGTAATTTTAAAAGAAGAATTATTGTTCATAATAGTCATATTTGTAAAGGATATCCCATATCTCTAAAAAAATGTTTCATATATAGAACCAAATTACTTTGTCTTTATTCTCTATTCCTTTTTTGTTCCTTCCATCAAAAGAATGACACAAATAAAAAAAATTAACAACCAAGAGAAAGAGTGTTAATTTTAAACTAATATCAACTTTAGTTAAAGAGAGATAGAAGGAGACAAAAAATGAGGATAAGTGATTTTGATCCATGTGTTTTCATTTTTTTTTCTTCTATAAAAAGACAGTAATAAGGTTAGAATCTAGGAGCTTATACAAATTAACTACACTCCCACTGTTAGGCTGACCATATTAAGTTTTTTACGTACATCTCATAGCAAGAATCAAATTAATTGAAGAAAAAGAGGGGGGGAGGAGAAACAAGTCAGAGAAATAGTGCTTTTAATGACCCTGACTCTTGAAATTAAGTTGACGTGAAGAAATAAAGACAAATCAAATTATTTTACTTTCTTTTTCTTTTTTCTTCAAGGAAAAACTGTGTCTACTTTATTTTTTGGAAAAAAAAAAATCCTGTATATAACATTGTTTTAAAATGAAAGTAAATTTCAAGAGATTAGTTGAATGGAGTAAACTAAAGTTTCTCATTTGGTAACTTGTAAATTTGAATCTCCTGAGGTGAATGTAAGTTTTTTTATGAGTTGAGCTCTTCAAGTGCAAAAACTTTCCGTGTAGTCTTGAATTGGATGAAAAAATAAGAAGCTAAGCCCGTGCGGGGTAGTTTTTTAATTTTAAAAAATTTAAAAACTACAATCAGATTTGGATTTCAGTTTCAGTTTTAAAAAAGTTTTAACGGTTCAATCCCCATACCATGGAATCAGAGCAACAGCTCCTAGTCAGACCAATGAACAAGACAAAGTTTTTTTTTTTAATCTCAAAAGCATTAATTTCTACAAGTGTTAAAATATGTTAAACTGAATCATTTTTCACCTTATACAATCGAGCAAAAAACGATTGTTGACTTCTGGACGGATCAATGATCAACCATAATTGCTTCGTGAATCAATGATTGATCCCACAAATCAACACAAGATTTTTCAATATACTTTACACGCTTTTTGGAAAACTTCTCAAAAAGTCGTTCATCTCATAATTACTCCAAGTTAATCACGCTTAACTGCGGAGTTCTTATGTGATAGACTACCAAAAAGTAAATGCATCTTAATAGTATAGATAGTATCAATTAATTTCTTTAAGTCATCTTCAATTATAGTGTCATACTTGCATAACCTTTAGATCTCTCTCCCAATACGATGTGGTTCGAGGACGAACCAAACAGAAGCTGGTGGACATGTAACAACCCAACAAATCACATCAGAAAGAAAGAGATCTAGAGGTTACTTAGATATTAGATTACATAGTTGAGGATGATCTAAAGAAATTAATTGACACTACCTATACTAACAAAATGCATATACTTTTCAGTAGCCTATCACATAAAAACTTCACAGTTAAGCGTGCTTGACTTTGAACAATTATGAGATGGATGACGTTCTAGGAAGTTTCTTAGAAAGCATGTAAGTGAGTACAAAACATGTTAAAAAATCTCGTGTTGATTTGTGAGGACAATCATTGATTTTGAGAGCAGTCAAGCAATGTTAAAGATGGTTGTCGATGTCTCGGAAAGGACTAGCTTCGGAGGGTTAGTGGAGGGTTCTGACCAATAAGGAGTTGAGTGAAGTGTTATCGTGTAAAGTTTCGTAGTGTAAGAGCTATCGAGAAGTAAAAAATTAGGAATGTTATCCCAAGAACAAATATTCAAAATAGTGAACACGTGGTTATGCAACCTTATTACAAACAAGACAAAGCTTTATTCGGTGAAGGAGTGAGACAGATCTGATAAGGGTCAAAGATACAGCAGGAAGGAAGAGGAAACAAGCAGTTCTTTGTGTTGGATTCGTCGGAGGAAGAAGAGGACAACGATGATAAACAATTTCCAGATCCACATCTACAAAACCCTCCACATTATCCTCTCGCCGCTAACTCTGTCGTCGTTAGCAACACCTAGGACCTTCCAACCAACGCCACAAATCACGCCCTCCGCTGCCATGGTGATTTCCGACAACAGTCCTTTTCGTCTTGTCCTTTGCCTGTATTATTCTTGCTCACATTGTCACCACCACCATTCCTTTTTTCCCCTTTCTCTATCAACAAAAACACAAACAACCCCAAACACAAAATGCACACCAAAAAACAAAACAAACACGACACTGACCTCCTCATTGAAGCCGGTGACAAAGCTGTTGAAGAATCAAGACATAAGAAAATGGCATGGACAAAGAGTCGCACGATGGAGCAGATCTCTCAGATCTAAAAATAATAATAAAATGAGACTTGAGATCAAGGAGGTCAAGCTCGTCAAAGAGATGGTGGCATTGTTCTCCACTGATACTAAGGTCAGCGGTTACTGTTGTGGCCGATGGCGCTATAGTCAGTCACAAAAAGCATATGGAGAAAAAGAAGTAAGGGTGGATGAGATAAATAGAAACTAAAAACAAAAATGAGAAAACCTATTTTTATTGTTTTCAAAACATAAAGGAAAGTGTTTCAAAATTTAGGAAAAAATAAAACAACAGTTTCATTTGGACACGTTTCTCTTTTAAAATCACATTTCAAAACCAAAAATTAGAAACTAGCCACCATTCCAAAGAGGACCTAAGTTAACGGAGAGAGGTAACAAAGATAGGAAGGTAAGTCTCTTTTGTCAATTGCAGAACAATAACAAAACAGTTTGAGGTTTTTACACCCAAAAGGATTTGCTTTTCCTAATTCAGAAAGTTGACGCTTCTTATGGTATAATGCTAAAAGCATACATGGCAAGTGGCCAAAATGGCCATAGGCCACAATCTCCTCCATTCACTCTCAAAAGGGCTTAGGCCACTCATTCATTGTTCCCTTCAAAGAAATGGGCTGGTGTGATAAGACATTTGAGGGAAAGGTGAATATATACTTGTTGCCAGATTAAGGCAATTCTTTGGTTGAATCCTTGGTAATGCATTGGAAAATCCTCATAAAACACAATCGGCGATATTTTAATCCTTCTTTATTCTCTAACTACTTTTTGGTATCTTTTATTGTTGATTTCTTTACGTTTATTCAACCAACATCATGCCATTATTTATAGTTGGGCTATATGGGGCGGCCTCGTCGTGCCTATTTTAAATATGTGAAAAGTGGCAACATATGATTATGCAGTTGATGGACTATTCTCATTGAAAGGTAACGTAGCATGCAAGACATATGTGTCATCGTCTCCACAGTTTTTTTTTTTTTGGGTACAGTCTCCCCAGTTTGTTATTGAATATTGTATATATCGTTATTTTTTGTCTATTTATTTTGTAAAATACTGCACAAATTAAAAAAACTAGTACTTTTGTTTATATTATTCTTTTACAAGAAATGGTCAGGATTATGTTATACATATTTAAAAGAAAAGGTTATAATTTGTTTATATATATTGTGATTTGTCTTAATTTTGTTTTAATTTGCATTACATAAATATAAAAGAAACATATATTTAGTTCCCTTTGAATTCTCGTTATCATCTATCTTGTACAAACCTACTCCTGAACACCTTAATCATACTTGACACTTTAAAGAATTAAATACTTTTCATTGTGCCATATCTATAATTCTAAATGATAAATCTGTTTCCAACGGAAAATGAAAAAAAAAAAAAAAAGAAGCTTGGAAACCACTCTTCAAGAAGGGTGCTAAGAAATATTTATGTTCCAGGTATTTCTTAGAATATGAAAGAGTAGTGTGGACTTTCAGCTTAAATAACTTATTTGTAGAAAGATATCTTTGCATTTTAGACCCATACCCTCTTTACCTACATACTCTAATCCACCAATGTAACATTTATTTTTCAACCCTCCCTCTCAAGTTTAATTGGTTTAACCTAATTGTAATTTGTTTTCAATTTTCTTCAGCCTGAACTTACACTTCAACTTTATATTTCAGACAAAACTTAGATGTCGTTATACCTGTCAATCTTCTATAATCTTCTTTAAGTTGGCTCTTATCGGTAAACCCATGCCAATAATTTAAAAGGAATATCTCTTTACATTCACCCCACTTACCCCGATTGCACTAATTTTTGTGAAAATTCATATTCAAAACAAAATCTGAAAATTATCTTTGAAGACAATAATTTTGCATGAGTTGTCTTGCCAATCAAAAAGGTATCATCAACATATTGAAGAAATGATATATGAAATTCTTCTCATACTTTAAAATTATTAATAGCAAGTCCCTTATTGACAAATCAATATAATAAAGCTTCTATTATGATTAAGAACATGAAAAGAATTAGAGGGTCGCATTGCCTAATTAATTAATACATACATTTTTGTTTGTATACATTTGTCCAATAAATACATACATGCATAAAACCCTAATTAATGTTTACATTTTTTATATTCATGTACTAGGGAATTCAAGTCCAAGGTGGAATAGAGATGCTTTTGATTATCCATTGCAGAACTTGAGTACGGAGTAGACTATAAACATTAAGAATGTCCTTAATTAATTCTCATTATCATTTTTTAGATGGAAAAAAAAAATTTCAAGGAAATTGCACTTATGTTTTACAAAACATTTAAGTTAGTTTTTAATTGTTTTTAATTAGTAGTTAAAAAAATTATTTGACTATTTAGTAAATAATTTTTCTTGATAGCTATTGACATTTTCTGGGATGTTACTTCAAGTAACATATTTTAAAATGTTAATTTTTAGTTTTACATATTTTTTGTCCTTTTATACTTCAAGATATTTTAATCATTATACTGATCAACTTAATGAAAGTGTGATGCCTACTTAAAAAAAATTATTTATAATAAATTTGATTGAAAATATTTCAGCATATAGTATAAGATGAAATTCAAATAAAATAATTTATCTATAAATAGAGTATTACATGTATTTAAAATTAATTAAAAATTAAATTTGAAATTACCCTGAAAAATATTTTTATGAATAAAATAAAATTGAAATTTATATAAAAATATCACTTAAATATGATATTTTACATTTTTTTTCTACTTTAACATATAATTTTATTAGACACTTACAATTCAACAAACTACCTTAATAGTTTTTAACTATAAATTAGTTTTTCAGTTTTTAATTAGTTTTTCAATTATTTTTGTCAAACATAGTCTAATTAATTATGTTAACTCTAAAAGTTGAGTAAAAATAAATAATTTTAATTGCATTTTATCTATCAATGAAATCTAGCTCAATTGGTTAAATAGTATATAAATTGTTATACATAAACCCTCTAGTATTTGAGTTCAATTTCTTTAGATAAAAATAATGCATTTTGTCTCACTCTACTATGATTGATATATGACTTTCACCCTTCAATAATTTTTATTTAAATCTTTCTCAATTTTTCATTATTAAAACCATTAAATCCTTATATATATGGCTTTCACACTTATTTTTATTTTTTTTTAGTATGAACACATTACCAAAGTATACATTACCAAGGTATAACTTTACTAATATACTCATACTAAAAAAAAGATTTGTATAAGTTTGTTAACATTAACAAATTATATATTTTAAGTATGCGTAATGTCTACATTCATATTCAAATTTAAATTAACTAATATGAAGTGGTATGATTGATCTTCATACCTCTCAAAGGATTAATTTTTACTTTTCTAGCAGAAAATATCATGGACACAAAAAAAAAAAAAAAAACTCATTTAAATCATGTTTTGTTTCTCTCCATTGACATCTCTCTTTCAACATTTAATGATACTACATCTATTCTACCTATCATACCATGCAAGCATGCATATATATATATATATATATTACATTGAAGCTATGTGTGAAAAAAGGATAAAAAAGTAGCAATACGGAAGAAAAGGTGGGCATAAAAACAGCTTTCACTTATGTAAATATATGATGACAATACCAACTTGCACAAATCCTCGTAAGTGGAAATCTTTTATGCAAGTCTCGTTAATTTAACCCTTAAAGACATGGAATGCCAATGCACTTTATTCTAAAGTCACATTACATTACTCTAGAATGTAGGAAATAAAACATGTTTTTAACTATCAAATTAATGACCCATTAAATTTTTAATTGTAACATGATGCATCTTATAGGACAGTGCATAGTTGCACATAGTCAAAATATGGCGAATTGCTTACCAAGTATAGCTACATTTTTTTCAAAAGCTTTACCATATTTGTATACCTTTCCGAGGAATATGTATATAATATGAATAACGAATAGGAATAAAACTTTATCTTCGGATCGACAACACAAGAGAGATATGACTATATATAAAAAAATAATATAAAGTTATAGTAGAAAAATGCACGGGTTGTGATAAGCTCCTTTGGAGGGGTTGCATATATATCCACACAATCTGTGTTGAAAACTAAAAATGTTGGATACTCATTATGAAATCTAGGAAATGTTGATGCTGTACCACCCATTATAAAGACAATTCTTTGCCACAAGCGCATAACTATGAAGTAATACTAGGATGGATAGATAGAGATGGAGATATTATTCATATACAAGTTGAAAAATAAAAAAGATAAGGTGAGATGAGAGAGAAGTGGTTTGAAGCACTAGGTCGGGAGGAAAAGAAGGAGAAGACGACAAACATGGCCTTGGGCGTTCCACTCTAGACTGCAAAAATATGAGATGGGCCATGTACCATATCTTCTCATACTCAATGTTGCATTTGCATATAAATAAAATGTACACATACATATAAAAATAAATTATAGAAATTAAATAAGAATTTTTTTTTAAAATGTGTGTTCAATTCATAGACGATAGCAGTAGTGGTCTTTCTTCGAGGGGTTTGGTGGTAGTTTTTTTAAAACACAATTTTAAAGTTATAAGATCTTTTTTTTCACATGACTCTAACTTTATTTTGTAGAGAATTTTTTTTTTGAAGTTGTAAATTATTTTAAGACTTTAATTTTTTTTCAGGACGTTAAAGTTGTAATGTATTTTTAAAAAAAACCATAAATAATTTTAATTTTAATTGTTTAATCAATTAATGTATATTTTATTTTTTTAGTTTTATTTAATATATTTTATATATTTAATATTTTTTATATTTTTATCTAATGTTAAGTATTATTATTTTTTAAAATTAAAAAAATAATACAAAAGACTTAAATTTAAATAAAAATATTAAAATGTTTTGTTACATATTTGTTTTAAAAATAATATTATTTGATAAATTATAAGTTAATATTATTTTTTAATAATAATAACAAATTTTTTTAATATTTTTGTTAAACAAATATGTAACAAAAAAATTAATATTTTTATTTAAATTTAAGTCTTTTATATTATTTTTTAATTTACAAAACAAATAATAATCGTTAATATTAGTAAAAATATAGAAAATATTAAATAAAACAATATAAAAATATAAAAAATAATAAATAAAACTAAAAAATATACATTAATTCATTAAATAATTAAAATAAAAAACTATTTACAATTTTAAAAAATATATGCAAAAAAATAATTGAAATTATAAAATAACTTCAATTAAAAAAATCTATTATGACTTTCAAGTTGTGTGTGAAAATAAAAACTCTTGACTTTAAAGTGGTAGGAGTAAAAAAAAATTCTTACAACTTTAAACTCATGTTTAAAAAAATAAAATTCAAATATAGTTTATGACTTTCAATTCATTCAAAAGTCATAGATTATCCTACGACTTACGCATTTTGAGATATTAATTTAAAATTTTATCCAGAAATGATAAAAAAAATTTAAAAAAGACCCCAAATGATCGTGCCCCCCCAATGTTTGACTTGCATATAAATAAAATGTACACATACATATAAAAAATTATAGAAATTAAATAAGAATTTATTTTAAAAATGTGTGTTGAATTCATAGAGCATAGCCATGGTGGTGATTCTAGGAGGGGTTTGGTGGTAGTTTTTAAGAGAAAGTAAAAAAGAAAAAACAAATGGAGGGTAGGCTGAGCCCTGAGGTGGTGGGTTCGAATATTTTTGTCATCTGAGAAGTAGACAGAGGTAATAATAGCTGGATTTTGTTTCTGCAGTTCCAAACAGGGCCCCTCCAATACCCCCTATCCAAAGCCTTCTTCAGTAGATACTTCTCTCCTACCAATTATTGTTATCATTCTTTTACTGCTCTCTCTTAGCAGATACCTCTCTCCATTTGCGTGTGCCTTTGTCTCTGTCTGCTTGTCTTCAAGCTCATTCTTGCTTTATTTATCGTACACTTGAGACCATTAACCATGTAAAAATAAAAAGAAACACACACACGCCCACACGCCAGAGCATTAGCTAACATATCTTTCCACCCCTCTCTTCATTATACTCAGTCCACCACCAGCCACTTTGCCTTTTGCTTTGCACTTTTGCTTAAGGCCACTAAAAATAACTTGACTAATCATTTATTAAATGTAAACTTATTTATAGTAACTTATTACTTTCTCCATTCTTGCTTAAGGTTTTCACATGAAGATTAAGAAATGCTTTTTTTATTACTATAAAAATTAACAAATATTTAATTTATACAAATTTAATTAGATTAAAGTTTCTCCTTTTATTGTTTAGCAAATTTCTATATTACGTTCAACTACTTCATTTATAACTATTCCGATATAGGATTCCTCTGTTAGAGTTAGAGGATGTCTATCCAAAGCATTCGAAGAATGTGTCATCTGTCTTTCCCTAAGTTTATACTAGCTGACATTATGCACATAGTCGTGATAAGGTTTTCTCATAAGTTTTCAAGGTCATTTCGTTGGATCACGAGTTAGTTTCATCCCGTTATCCTTGGATTTACAGATAGGATAGTTGATAAGTGATTCGTATTTTGAACTATCCATTATAAACCTATATGCACACTAGGGCAAATCATGGCGTAGTAGGCCTCACAGGTGTCAACCGAGTAGGAGATGCTGGATTGGTCAGCGAGCCCAAAGAATACAATAACTTACTCTAATTTTGTACGTTAAATTAATGAGAATATCAAATACATGTTCCTTTTTGGTACAAATTTCACTAATAGTATTAATGATCCACTGAAGAAAAATCCTAATTACTTCACTATGTATTTTGGAATATCTTCAGTGATATGCTATAGATGGAGGGTCTATTAAAATAAGTTAGAAACTAAATTTTTTAATATATACGTGCGTTCACATTAAAAATCACATAAAAAGATAAAAATATATACAAAAGCAACAAGTGTTAGCTTCTCTTATATATATGTGGATCAATTTGTATGCGATGAGTTATCAAACACACTTAAGAAAACATTATAAACAAGTTACTTTCATAACTTTAAGATCTTAAATTGTTCAAAATATATATATATATATATATATTTTAAATTACCATCTCCACTTTGATATATATTTTTCTGTCTTTTCGCGTCATTGTCTGTGTCTATTTGTTTTCTTGCTCATGATCCTTTCTTTATCTGTCGTACAGACACTATGGAAAAGAGCATTAAGTAAGAAGCGAGCATATCTTTCAACGCATTTTTCATTGCCACTGTCACAGCTCGTCCACCACCAATCATTCTGCCATATGTGCATCGTGCATTGAAAAACATTACAAAACATATCAATTCGTAAATATAATGTTTCTCGCATACAGACATGTGTCATTCAATCACATACAGTGGTCCTAATAAAAGTTAACGAGGGAGGAGAAGAAATTGTTCACGAAACAGAGAACACGGAGGGGAGGGTGTGAGTGTGAGAAGCGCAAAGTTAAATAATACACATGTACACAGTCATGGCCATGGGGCCAATTTTCATTGCATCACACGCACATTACGGAATTGTACGACAACGATTTACGAGATTGTACAATTAGAGTTACATCGATCTCTCGAATTTCAGATATATAATAATAAATCAACTCAACACCAACCCTAATGTATAACTATCATTATCATCATACCATGATTGAGAGACATTCTTCTACCATTTCCTCTGTTTTAAATAATTATTTGTTTATTAAAAAAAAAGAAGAACGAATTGTCAGAAATGAAAGTGAGTTTAAATAATATACGCTTTAGGCTTAGTTTTGATGGTCTTTAGTGGTAGTATTTTTTTTTTCTTTTTTTTCCATTTTTAGACAGTCAAGAGTTTTGCCCTTTGTGGAAGGGAACAGCACGAACGTTACTCAGAAACCACTTTTGTTTTCCTTCAATAAAAACCGACATCTGAAGCCAATGCCTCTCTCTTTCTCTGAATGGTTCTGAGGAAAAGTAATAAAAGACGCATTCTTTCTTTTATACTACGTATATCCTCATTAGCTAGCTATTATTATTAATTAACATGTAAACTTGTCTATTAATGCACCAAACTGTTACTAACGCGACTAGGGGACTAGCTAAAAGAAAGAAAAGTAAGCGATGTGGGACAAATAAATAACGGGGAAATGAAATAAATATTCCTTTTTCTCTACAGTACAATCCAAACCCAAGCAATCTCATTTGGAAGTGTGTATAATGAGAGGGTCTGTTTCAAGAGAAGGTGTCTTGGTAATAATCTCATCATGATGATCCTCCGTGTCCATGACAAGAATCTCTGGAAGACGAACATTGTTACACTCCGTAGTAGGTAATTTGGAAGGAGCAGAATTAGCATTAGTAAGCTCGTTGGCCCTTTGCACTTGGGCGTTCCAGTCAGTGGTGCAGAGAACGAATATCATGAGAGCAGCACATGAGCCTTGGGCCGCAAGCAACCCAAGCCAGAGCCCAGGAAAGCCCATTTTCCCAACAAACCCGAGAAGAACCGCGACAGGCATGCCAACCAAATAAAAGGAGCCCAAATTGATATTAGCACCGACGGTGGGCCTGGCGCTGCCTCTCAAGACGCCGCAGCCCGTGGTCTGGGGGCAGTTTCCAAGCTCGCAGAGGCCAACAATGGGCAAAGCAATGGACGTAAGGTGGAGAATTTGTTGGTCAGAGGTGAAGAATCTCCCCCAGCGGTGTCTCATTAAAGTGGTGAAGAGCATGGCGGTGACGCCCAAGGCAACAGCACAGGCGAGTGAGACTATCATGGAAATGCGTGCTTTGGCGGGGCGGTTGGCGCCTAACTCATTCCCGACTCTGGTGGAGACGGCGAGGCTGAGAGAAGAAGGGAAGACGTAGACCAAGGAAGTGGTTTGAATGAGGATACCCATGGAGGCAATGGTGGCTTTTGGGTTCAGAAGGAGTCCACAGAGAATGATCATGAGTTCGTACCACCACCATTCTAGACAAACGGAGACGCAGGTTGGAACAGAAAGTGCAAGTAAGGAAGACCATCCCCTGAGGCAGTCAGTGCTAGGGGGAACCCAGGAGTCCTTATAAACCCCGGAGAAGTAAATAAAGGAAGAAAGGAAGAGGAAGAGGTTTAGATTGGTCCACACCATCGCTATTGCGACGCCAGACACACCCATTTTTAAGTGGACCACTAATAAAAAGTTGAGAGGGACGTGGAGGAGGACGGAGACGGCGGAGCAGTAGGTTAGGGGTAATGTGATGCTTTGTGTTCTGAGGTAGATTCTCAGAGGGTGGAGGAGGGAGAGGAGGAAGAGGTCTGGGATAGAGAAGAGGATGAAGGTCTGTGCTGTGCTGGAGATCTCATGGTCCTGCCCGCACCATAAGAGGATGTTCTTCATGTTCAGCCACGTCAGGGAAATGGGGAGGGAGCTTGAGAGGAGAAGGAGGACGGTTCTCTGGAGGGTTAGGCCCAGTGTCTTCAATTGTTTGGCACCGTAGGCTTGCCCGCAAATGGGTTCCATTCCCATGGCCAGGCCCGAGATCACGGAGTAGCCGGTGATGTTGGCGAACCCGATCGAGAGGGAGCCTCCGGCGAGCTCCATCTCGCCTAGGTAGCCCAGGAAGACCATGGAGATCATGGCTCTCGAATATATGATTAAACCGGTGAGAGCTGTTGGCCCTGATATCTTTCCTATGGCCTTCATTTCTGCTACTATCTGAATCAAATTTAAAAAAAAAAAAAAAATACAAAAGAAGAGAGAATTAGCAAAGGACAAATAGTTAATATCATGGGCATGCCATCATAAACTGGCATTATTTGTTTTTAATCATGTGATGTGACTATGGAGATAGTAACTTGATGCCCAACTTCATTTAATTTACATTCACACAAAAAATGATGGATGGCTAGCCAGCTAGATAGATACTTGGATTTTTTTTCCCTTTTAATATATATATATATATATATTATCTTTAATTTTATTACCTCATTAGGAGTTGGCCATCTGTGAAGTTCATCTTGAAGTTGATCATCAACGGGAGGAGGGTGATTTATGAGTTTGGGGTCGGGAGTACTTATGATGTGGTTTTTTGTGGGACACAGAAATGGGGATGATGAGGATGGTTTTGGATTACACATGATGACTGGCTAGCTATTAATACTCGAAGCTGTGTAGTTCTGGAAATATAAACGACTTAGAAAGAGAGATATGACTATAATATATAACAAAGGCTTGAATATACAAGAGCTAGCTTGGCTACTACTTTCTTGGCTTGGGCTTAGTGATCGTGCACTGCGTTTCAGACTTGTTTGAGAGAATAAAAGGGTTTTGTGTATGAGACGGAGAAATGAAGGCGAGTGTGTATTTATATATGCATGATAAAGGGCTGGGTCCTACAAAGTTACGTACGTGTCATTATAGAAGGATATATTGCTAAACATATACTATATCAAATTATCAATGTAAATTACTCGGGGCGATTTAAAGAAAAAAAAAACGGGTAAAAGAGAAAGGGCATGCTTGAACGGAAGAAATGCTATATGGAGGTTTTGGGAGGCAACCGACCTTCTCTTTGTCTAGAAAAAAAAAAGAATAATATATTATTATAATAATGATTTTATTAAGAAGGTGAAAAACAAAATTGGGTGTGGCATCTGGAGAACAGCTACAGCTCTCCTTACCTTTGAGTGTGGAGAGGAAACAAAAGTTCGATCTTATCTTTTTAGGATATTGGTGAAACTCAAAAAAGGATGGACGGATTTATTCTCTTTAATGGTTATTTTAGCCGTCAAATCGATGACAGACTTTGATTTGATAATGATGGCCATAATAGTAGTTTAAACTCGCCTAGTTATTAATGGACGGATTGCATTATGTGGATAATCTTTTAAAACGCCACATTTGGCCTTTTTGATTTCCCTGTGTATGGAACACAGAGAATTTTATCCTCAAACTGGGAATGCCAAGTGGTGATAGAGAAGCCAATTCACCAAATAAAATTCCCCTACTTGTCAAAGAAACGCATTATATTATTATTATCATTATTATTCCCGGCTCATTTTTCCCTTTGTGTTTTGTGATGGTGCAGCATGGGGTACTTATGTTATGAAATGACAAGGGCATACACGATACTTGGGCGTTTGTATTTGTACTCAGAAAATTTTACTATTAATGTTTTTTATACTGTTAAAGGAAAGATAGAAATACAAGAGAAAAAAAGTGGAAAATAAAATAAGTCACCTAACGAAAAAAAAAAAAAGTCAGAATAAATATAATAAGAATAGAATAACTGTTTGTACAAATTTTAACAAACTTTTACTACAACATATTTTGTTTGGTTTTGGACAGTCGCTACTAATAGTTGCTTTGCTTATTTGTAGTGCTGGCAAAATGTTTGGCATTGCATGTTCTTAGAGGCAGCCAAGCCATGCATGTCTCATTCTTTTCTCCAGCCCATGTCATAAATTCCAATCCTAACACACCCAGTGTCTATATATATATAGACCATTTGAAGCACCCGAAGGGCGAAACATTCCCTTGACTACTTTGTCTAACAGATGAAGCAAGTTTTTTTCTTGCACCCAATGTTGGCCCCACACGTTTCTATGCCTCTTGTTGTACTCCTAGTATTATCACTTGTTTGAATGTTTTATCCCCTAGCAAGCGGATAGGTTGAAATATATGGTGGACGAATGTCCACTACACAATGTTATCTAGCTATATATATAGATTGCAATTTGGGGAATTTCTTGGCCTCAAGCAACAGAGGAAAAATGAAAACTTAATAAGAATTCTCAACGAAACAGGATTACAAATCAAAGTTATGAATCCTGTTATCAAGTGATTGGTTGGTTTCCTTGTGGTTTTGTTTCAAACAAAGCTGAGAGATTTGGAATGGCATTTTAAAAAAGTAGTTGTGTTCCTACCTGGGATTTTATTTTGAGCAACAAAAGGTTAAAACTTAAATCCAGTGTGTGTGTGTATATATATATATATTATTGCACTTTTTTTCCCACTTTCCCTTTTATAAAGGTTATCTTCATGGATATATGTATATCTATATCTATTCACATGCAAAAATATATGTGTATGGATTATGGAGGTAGGTGTTGGTGTCATGGAGGGACCACCAGTGGTGTTAATGGGGAATGATGGTAGCTGGCCGTATGGAGAAGAGACAGATGCGAGATAGGAAACACTAAGAGAGAGAATTACGTGCTCCAATTACAACCATTTAATCTTGTATCACAAGATTGTGGAAATTGAGATTAGTCTGTCTGTGTATATGAGAGCATGGCGTTATATATGAGGAAACAGAACCACCTCTGCACCGTCATTAGCCAAAACACACCAGATAAAACTTTTTCTCTTTTCTTTTTCCTTGCCGTCAGAGCAACTTCAGCCATCAGTATTTCCTTGTATAATAATATAATAACAAGAAAAATATATATTAAAAATACCCTGTAACTCAAGGCCATCCCATGTCAGATTCCATGTGTTTGTAGCTCACCAAGTTGATGTGAAATGAAAGATATGTATCATGCAAGGGAACCAATGGTTTGGAATTAATTAACAAAGCAACAGCAAAAGTTCTGACAATACGATATGAAGAAACCAGTCTCATCCAAAGAAAAGAATATGAATTGGAGCAAACCCATCTCATCTCGAATTTGGCACTCTAATTGGATTGGCAAAGTGCAGCTGCTGAGTAAGCTCTAGAAATCTCTTCAACCCAAGAGATTAGGTTAGAGTTCAGGATCACGTCATGATGGCGTATAAATATACTGTTAGATATCTTCAAACAAGTTGTCAGAGTGAAGATCAGCCACAATTTTTTTCGACGTAACAAACTACTAAAATGCAAATTTCGGGAAAAGAATGATAAGACTATAGTATTCCTTTGGACATTAACAACGATTATGCTCCTCTAGAAGCTCCAACAGATTCGCTAATTGTATTCCTCTGACCTTTTCTACAATCGTGTAGACTGTAGAGAGATGGAATGTTCGTGAAAGAACTCGTTACGGAGACAAAGTATTCTACTGAACCCTCCCACTCATTTCTCTCCCAATCCAAGTCAATTTTCTCTGTTTTGGTTTAATTAAGAGATTGAGAAACATATAACTATTGAACTCCAACGCTAGGCGACATAAGATATCATTTATGCAGGACATATACTAACATGTTTATGGGCGAAATCCAGAAAGCGTACTTGTTAGAACGTTGCTGAACAGTAGAATACGCATGACATACAATCTACTACTATAGAAAGGTATGCCCAATATTGATCAGTCTTTTAACAAACAAAAAGAAATTAATAATCAGGATTTTTTTTTATAAACTATAAGTATGTAACAATTCATTCATCTAATCCTCCCAACAACAGTAACCACTAATCAGCTGTAAATAATAAACAACCTGCAAAATCTAATCTAACCTTTACAGAGAAAGTATTGTTGGCTAACTAGACGGATAAATTCCAGTTGCGCAGCAGATGGCACGTGGTTCGAAGATCAGAATCATCAGATCACTAATAGTTAGGACAAATGATGATATAAAGGTTGATATTTTCAAATGCTCTACGAGTCTTAAGAACTGACATTGTACGAAGAATTGAAAGCAAATCAGACTTTCATGAATATGAAGTGTATTAAAAACGAGAATTTATTCCATGTTCACAAGAAGTAAAGAAAATTAAATGTACACATTAAATGACCATTATAAATCAAACCCATCGTTCAAGAATTATATTAAAAGAAGTACTACTATACGGAAAAAATAAAAATGGGGGCATTAAAACCGTGTCCCAATCAAGGTTTCCATCAGCACAAGTAACATATTCACTGTTGGCCACTAAGCACATTCATCTAACTAATACAAACAAATCGCACAAATTTTCAAGATTCCAATACATCATGCTTGAAGCATCAAGGCACAATCAGCACCGCCTCAAAATAAAAGAATTTTTCATGTGGAATAATTCTCAAACAGCAGCAGCTCATATTGGTTGGAAAGAGGATGTTGCCCATGAGTAATTTTGGAACCTACAGAAGATGCCCCAACTACATTCCCACCGCATTAGCCTCTAAAAGCAACATCATACACAGGTGGTACTGATTTACAATGAAGAAATTCTCCACTGATTGCAGATAATCTTCCAATCAGTATTTTGATGACAGCTTTTATGATTATATGAGTTGCCAGGATGTTTGGAAAAGTAGTGCTATAAGAATTGCTTCTTTTACATTGTTCCTTATACATCAAGAAAATTTTACTTTTCTTACAGCCAGTAAAGGCAACCTCATATTTAACAAAGCAGAGCATTCTCACTGTTTTAAACAGGCTACTCACTCATCAGGATGACAAAGGAGAGAGCCAAAAGCTTCCAAAATATCAGAAAATAATGACACTCAAAATTTGCTCAACGGCTATAAATAATAACCGGTAAGATGAAAATATATCCATGTAACAATTATTCAAAATTACAAAAAAATTGGGCAGGCTGGTGGGGGTATTTCGATGAATGGAAGCCTCAATATAAAGACTACAATCAAACAAAAGTAAAACAAAACTATTTACAAATTATTGCTACCTGTTCATTTTCATCATCCCTCTTTCAAAACAAATCAGTGCCAAATGCAGAAAGAACATAATACCTCATACTGGGCTTCTAGGCTTGGCTTTTGACCACCAGGTCGGGGAATAAACAAGACAGCTATGAGTCCACTGGCAAGGGCTGCAACAGCTGCCACACCAAAGGCTGGAGTTTCCTCCACCAAATAGCTGATCCCATGGTCCACTTCCCAGGGACACCAACATCTATTTCAAACATTGGTATACATAAACTCAGCAGCTCAAAATATTCAAATAATTATGCATAAATTAGATCCTTTCGCACAAAGTTTCGTTTACAAAAGATAAATCACCATGATCTTAGAACTATAAAATAATTCATAATTTTTACTATTTGTAAATAATTATACTAGCTGGATTGAAATCTGTCAATCAGTTACTTGAAATGTGGTATTTGGAAGAAAACGAAAGTACAAATCAAATTGTCTTAAACCTGCATGATAGTACAAAATAGCCATGCGACTCTAGCTAAATCTCATTGCCTTACTTTGTCTCAAACAATATCTAATTTCAGACAATGATGGATCAAGGAAAAGTGAATTAACCAATTAATAATCCGGGCTCATAATGAATGAGCAAAATCAAAGTGGAGCCTGAACCAATGACATAGACCATTTTGTAAGTCACGGTGTAGTGCATTTATTTGATATATTAGTTTCTCCAGAGGTCACATCCTGTAGAGTAGGCAATTTGAGGTTCTCAGTGAATTTTGTGTGTCCTTCAATCCAAATTTCTTTCAACTAATTTTAAAGGCTTTAACAGGAGCAAGGAAAAGCTTTATTAAGTTGTGCTAAATTTTCTGTGTTCAGGTATATTTCTCTGGAACAAAATGCTCATACTCTCAGGGGCTCTTATAATATTTCGTGTGAAACAAATCTCTGATGACCTACCTCCAGTGCTTAGGTCATGATTTCGTAATGAAATCTTCTCAAGAGATACGCAGAAGGAATGAAGATCATTATCGTTTTTTTATGCAGATTGTTTATCTTTGTGCCTATTTCAAATAGATTTCTTGTTGTACTCTTGTAATAATGGACAGCTTTTAATTGTCTTACACTGTACAGATGAAACGTGGGAATAAGTTGACCAAATTAAAAGTTAAAAACATAAGCATGGACACCTTTGAAAAGGATCTATGTATCAGACACATATCTTGACACGACTCTCTAAATTTTTGTCACAATTCCCAAGCCAAAAATTTTGTTTCTTAGTCAAAAGACATATCCATTGATAGCAATTTGACCCCAGCATGACAATTACTGCACTGATAGTTTTACTCAGAAAAATACCTTGGGAGAGAACTATAAATCATGTTTCGTGTTTAGGTTAAGGAAAATTCACAGTACGGGGATCAGAGCCCTATAATTGTACTGCCTGTTGCCATTAATGGTATCCCAAGGCATGTATCAATATTAATTAATTGATTATTCATTTATCAAGTGATGTGAAATTGTTACTGTACACCTTGACTCAGGACCACTTATGACATTTAACTAAATACATTTTTAGAGTTATTGTAGATATCTTAATTATGGTAATTAAGCAAATTTAGGATTTACATAATTATAGTAATTAGGCAATTATTTTCTTTGTAATTATAATGCTGTATAACAATAGTAACACACTGCTGTGAATATTGACACACGGTCATGTCTCTTGCTTTCTCTTCTTCTCAACAGAGTTGAAGTTGAAAACGTTCACATTAAGATCTACTGGGAATGCCAAACAATTTCATAAACCCCCCAATGCAAAAGCAATACCTGTGGGAACACAATTGCAAGATTTAGGACTCCCATTGACAATCCTGAAAATACCAACAATTAATATCAATAGTCATGCAATCATATATCTAAGAAAGAATAAGGCATCAATCCTGTAAGTGATCTGAAATAATTGATCCAAGAAGTCAAATTAAATTACGTAGAACTCTCAAATAATATATTCACAAACTTGTGCACAATTAATTTGACTTCTTAAAAGGAGTAGAAAATATGTCAGTTTGAGCTAAGACTGTGCTGCCAAGATTGAGTCAAGACACTGTATGAGCCACTGAGAATTTTTAAATTAAAAACTACGTAATTTATTTTAAGGCACATAAGTCAGTTTAAGCTAAAGAGATCATGCAGCCAAAATCAAGTCAATTAAGATCCTTCATATGTATGAGCCACTGAAACCATGCAAAAAGACAGAAATTGAGTCTTGTTTTAAGGAACATAGGAGACAGAAAGGGTGCCTTCAATATTGACAGTAAAATGAACGAAACAAAATGCTTTAGCAGGAAATAAAGCAACTCACTGCAAGTGGAAATCCAAGAACTGTAAAGATTATCAATGAAGCTATCACAATGCCAGTTGGTGGTAGATCTTTGCCTACATAGCCAATTTTATTTGCCACTTAGGTTACAACAAGCATTGCAATAAAGCAGACAGCCATTAGGATATTTGAAATTCCCCACACAAACCCAGGTCCCCGCTTCCTGCATAGCCTCTCCATCAGTACTGATGTTACTCCAAGAACAACTGAATTAAGCAGTAAGCCAAGTGCCCCCATTCTAACTCCAGTATCTTAATTAGGGCCTTCATTTAGCTCACCACCATAAATCTCTCGGCCATCCAATCAGTATCAAATAGCAGAAATGGAAACCACCCAATCCATGTTAGAGCAGTAACAGACAGTATTGTCCATACAGGGGTCGAAAAATATCTGAATGTCCCAAATAGCTCCCACAGGAAAGCTTCTCCTGCTGCTGCTTCTTCAACAGGGTGTGCTCCAATTGAACTTAGAGGCACTTCTTTAGCTGCCACAATGCTTATATATGTGGTGATAGCAATGAAAATAATGTCGAGAAAGAAAGCAGACTTCAGATTTGCACAACTAATATTGCTGCAGGGATAAGTGTGAAAGCAAAGACCTTGTACCAACCACTGTATGATCCAGTTGCATATCCAAGAATATTACCAATAGCCATAAACAGGGAGAAATACGCATTTGCAACACGTGTCCTTCATTGATCCTTGCCTAACATTTCAAAGATAGATAAACAAAATATGAAGGGTGTCAATGTAGTGTTTGCTTTTGATAGCTGACATTTTATTTCTCAAACAAATTACAATTGACATAAAAAAAATTGTATTCCATTTTTTTTTGGGGGGGGGGGGGGGGGAGGAGTTTTATTCAGACATTGAAGGCCACATTTACAGAACAATTCAGGCAAGATACGATGATTTAAAAAGATAATTACCATGTCCTTTTAATTTAACTGAGAGTTGCACTCAGAAGTACATATCAAGCAGACAATCATCTGGGTTTAAAGTAATGCTGGCAATAATTGATGCACAATTTATTATTTTCTATCATTCTAATTGTATGCCACGTTTATTGGGATCATTTTATCCTTTTTTTTTTTGTGGAGGGGAGGGGAGGGGAGCTGACTTTTATCCTTTACTACTATTACCAAACATGAGATAGAAGAAGGCATATTCCCTGCCAAGAATCTGGTACAATGTTTGTGTTTACATACATTCACCAATGTTTGATACTGAATTTTTTATTTCAAATTTTACATGACAGTTTTTCTTCAGTTGGAAAACTTTAGAATAAAGGCAGACAAAAGGAATAGAATCATCCAAGTAGATGTGAGAAATATTTACAAAAATAATTTTACGATATAATGTAGCAAGTCTTTTGCTTCCTACATGGTACATCCCTAGCTTAAAAATTATGGAACCAATACATAGTAGAACAGTGCAGCTTATGGGGTATGAGAATGCAAGTATGCATCAGACCTTCAGCTATGTCAATTTCCAGCTGTGTCAATCTCTAGCTATATTGGAGTGTTCAGTGGAAATAACAATGCTTAATGTACTTAAGAAATAGTAGTCTCCATCAAATGTCAATTTCCAGCTGTGTCAATCTCTAGCTATTATTAGAGTGTTCAGTGGAAATAACAATGCTTAATGTACTTAAGAAATAGTAGACTCGTGTATTTCAATTGCATATTCATGTATCTAGGAAGTTACACCCATTTAATCTTAGCCAAGGAAATAGGCTCCACTTAGTCTATTAAGAGTTCAACATAGCATTCAACTAAAATTACTAAATATAACAAAACCTTTTCATTCAGATCTTCTCTCTAAAATATTCTCTTCTCCATTTAGTAACTCCATCTTAAATCTTCCCCTTTAAAATTAACATGGTATTATAGCCTATTCAGTCTCAATGTTGGGTCACCCGCAAAATGTCTAGTCTTGCAAACTTCACATTCCAAATGTTCAATCTAGGCATGAAGGGGTGTGTTCGATTTTCCACATTAGTTAGGAATATGATCAAAATACTCTTTATAAGACATTGACAATGCTACCCCCTTGAGCTAGTACATAGCCACTTCCTAAAACCACCTCCCTTGACTTCCCCCACATCCCCCAAAACCTTCAGGAAAATAAAATAATTAAATTTTGCTCCTAGGAATCTAAAAATCTCATGAATAATCCAGACTAGACTCATATTTATGAATGATCGCGCTCACTGTTACATTTATGACAGCTAAGAGTTAGGTAATCAATTATAACAGAAAACTGGAAGCCTAATTGAAATTTGAATTTGGCAAACTAAAACATCAGCAATACAATAGAAATTACGAACTACGGAGCCTGGAGAAGATTACTCTAACAAAGTGTAAGAAATTGACTCTCTGCATAAATAGTAGCTACATCGTTCTGTACAAAATTAAAATCTCAAAATACCTCATATATAGGAAGGAGAGATGGAATTTCTTTTTTTTTTAAGTAAGCAAGTTTAATAGTTATACAAGTATAGAAAAAGAAAAATCAAACCAACTGCTCATAACCTAACATAAGTAGACATTCAAACTTCTTCCAGCATAGTTAGGCATTAAAAAATTGAAGTTTACATGGGATATGCATCTTGAATAAAGATCAAATGAGACAACAAGAGATAGATTATAAACAACATCTAGCTTTACCCTCATAGTCATTGGGTATATATGATAATAAATGACTGGTTTCAGATGCATAGTAGTTAGCACTAATTTTTTTACTTGACCAGATAATAAATATACACATTTGTTGCAATTTTGTCTCTAACTATCAATTTGGAAACTACCTTATCCTTGAATAGCCTTGCACAAGTGACACAGCCTTATCATTTGCAGTCTATGTATCAAATTGAACATCTACTACTTTACACAATTTAACATAATGAAAATTGGGAGATCAACATTACCTAATGCCCATTTGAATGTAAATTAATTAGCCATTATAGTTAGATCATCAATTTAGTAGTTTTTAAGTATTTTCTTGACAGTAACCAATCTAAATAACAACCATGTTGCTTGTGAGCATACGAATATTCAAAAATGAAGAAAAGAGCAATGAAACAAACATCTAAATTAATATATAAGGAGAAATTTATTTATTTATTTACCAGTGAGATCACCAAGCAAAGCTCTACATGGGCCCTGAGTGACGTTATTAGCCACATCCAAAATCCAAATTCCAAAACCCGAAAACAAAAACTCCGACAGCCCAGGGGCGATGTTCATGGGTGTCGCCGAACCACCACCCGATGTCGGCGGAGTGACCGATGATGAGAACAGCGACGACGATCGGCAATGCTCCGCCCATTATAAACGGTCTTCGGCGGCCGAAGCGGCTGGTGCAGCGGTCGCTCAAGTGGCCCACCAGGGGCTGGACCAGGAGCCCGGAGAGCGGCCCACACGTGCGGGATCCCGAGCTGCTGCACGTACGGCATGAGAAGAGAGAGCTGCAGGGCCCACCCGAACTGAATGCCACCGACAGCCGACGCTACCCGAAGCAGCAGCCTCAGCGGAACCCTAGCCTGGGCCGGCGGTCGAGCCGCTCCATGTCGAGCCTTGGACCGGCAGTGTTGGCGGGGACGTTGATGTTGTTGGGTTCCGTGATTCGCCATTGTGTCTGAATTCCAAATTCCGTGCCCCTTCTGTGTCCCTCTCTAGCTTGTTCGCAATCTCGTTGTGAATTGTGACCGTTTCCTCATGGCATCGCGCAAGACCAGGAGGAGAGAGAGAGAGAGGTTGCGGTTCCGCTGGAGACGGTGTACTGTGGCACACTGTCATTCTGTTTCTGTTGGAATTTCGAAACGGTGCAGTTCAGACACACACTGTGACTGTGTCAATGGGAATGTTTTATTGCAGTATGCCCTCACTCCAGGATCTATTTACGGATTCATCCTCACACAATACTATTTATTTGGATTTTAATTTGGACAGCAACCGTTTCTTTCAATGGAAATTTGATTTAGTCTCAAGTTCTCAACTGCTTTCCCTCGCTTTTTGTTGTCCCAAATGATAACTTTACCCTTCAATAGAACATTTGCTTGCTTAGCTTGCATTTTTTATTTATCAGCAAAACAAAATGTTCATTAAAAAGGAGGATAAAGGGTAATTCCAAATATTATTTCCTCAAAACTAAGTTTAGATGTAAAATATTACTTTCAAACATACTTTTTAGGAATAACCAAATATGATTCTAAACAGATTTATTCTTAAAAGTATTTTTTGGATCCTTTCACCTGAAATTCAAATATATTCAATCCTTGATCACTATCAAAACCGAAAAGTATGTGTTTAACTTGAGTTTACGGGTGATGCACCTGGTGGTGTGACACGTATAGCATCGGCAAAGCGCAGGGACTGCAACAATATTTTTCATTAACAGAAAAATGCTTAATGCAATCAGTGCTATCAAAAAAATGTGACTAGTGATTGTGGATAATGTTACGTAGACCACATTGATAGGCATATTGTTGTCTATATAGATAATGTAATGTAAAAGATAGAATCATAGGTAGCATGTTCAATTGGGTGTCAAAATTTAGTAAGGGATGTTGCTATGTGTACCCAACATTATTACTGGTGCATCAAACATTTTAAATGAATGGGTGAAAATGTCTTTCACTTAAAATATAAAACCTGTACACCCAACATTGTTCACGAGATTCGTACGTTCCTCTTCTCTGTGTCGTTTGGTTGTTTTCGCGATGACATTCGAGTTTCTTCTCCTTCTGGTGTCATTTGCTTTCCTTGGAGGTTCATTTGTCGTGCGTTGATGGTTCGTTGTCGGCATTGAGAACCTACAACCCCATTTTGTTGTTCCACCGTCGAGGTAAGCTTCGTGTCTCCGTTATTGACTGCGTTTTCATTTTTCCTTTTGTGCGTTCGTACGGATCAACTCTGTATGACCTTTTTTAATTCAAATAAAAAAAATTAAAAATAGGTATTATGTTTTAAAAAATGTTTTTAAATAGGTAGCTTATTTGTTAGTTTTGTTTTAAAAATAGGTATTGTTTGTGTTTTAAAAAATAATATGTATGATTGCATGGTGTTATGAAATAGTTATAAATTTTAATAGTAAATATATGAATTTTGTAGTTATTTATTTTATTTCAATGAAAAATGGTCATATATTATTTAATTATGTAGTTGTTATTTTATTTATGAATTTTGTGTTTTAATTATATAATCATATATGTTGTTATGAAAAAGTTATAAATGGTGTTATTTTATTTCAATGAAAAATAGTCATATATTATTTAATTATGTAGTTGCTATTTTATTTATGAATTTTGTGTTTTAATTATATAATCATATATGCTGTTATAAAAAAATTATAAATGGTGTTATTTTATTTCAATGAAAAATAGTCATATATTATTTTATTGATCTATATGATCTATACGGATCAACTTGTTTCATATGGATCAAGTTGATCCGTATAAATCATATGAAACAAGTTGATCCATATAAATCTTACGGATCAATTTGATCCATATGTTGAAATTAAATATATAAATCAATTTGATCCTTATGTTAAAATTAAACATACGAATCAACTCCCTCAGGGAAATCAACAACACCAACTCATGTATATGTTGTACTTTCGACGACAAATTAATCACCACAACAATCATCACCCACCAGTAACACTTTCACCTCCACTCAAGCAGCACCTCACCTAACGATAAAAATCAATAGAGCAGAAATTGAAACGCAAATACCACAAACCAGTAAAAACAACTTAAAAAAGGAAAAAGAAGATACAGGAATAATTCTAAAATTACTAAAAAATACTGGGTGCACAAACAATAATAATGGTGCACCTAGCATCACCCCTCAGAGGCTTAACTGGGAATTTGATCCAATTTGGCTTTCTTGTCGTGCCATCGCGTAGGATAACTACTTGCCAAATTGCAAAATCAGTAAGAACATTGGCATGACAGCCCAATCTTGTCTGGCCACAGAAACATTAGGCTCAAAACACAAACTTTCAGCTGCCGAAAAAACTTGATAAAATACTGTTCTAATTTTTCTCCATAACCAGAAAGTTCGCAATAACTTTCGCTTGTAATGTTACTTAATCGAACGAGCCACCGCCTCATCGTACCATACCCTGATCCAAAAAACAATCCATGCCTCATACACGCATAAACTCTCTAGTATCTAGTAGACTTCATTTTCCAAAAAAAAACAAATTATTTGACAAGCACTCGTTCAAAACTCCAAAAAGGCATCTTATACTATGGGAGTGCGCTTTTCTTTTTCAGCCCGTTTTTGTCACATTTCTTTAAACATAATACTTAATTTCTATATTAAAAGGATTATGATGTTTTTTTATAAAATGAGAAATATAAAAATTTCAATAAGAATATAGTCGGTAGTAAAATATTTAATTCAATTGACTTTATTATTTAAAATATTTATTTTTTCTGAATTGAAAATTCATGTTATTAATCTTAACAAAAAAATATGCATTATCTTAAAAATATTATTTGCAATGAATCATTTATTATAAACTATAAATCATTAAAAGTTTAAATATTCTTACATATTTAAATCATAATTTTCATATTCAATTAAATAGACACCGATATTGCATATAGTACTGAATTAAATTAATCAATCAAAAAATATTTTAAATATATTTTTTACAATAAGTATTATAAAAATTACTGCACATATTATTAGAAACTTTGTCGTTTATACATTATTTCAGGTTTTTATTTTCTTATATTATCTTTTTTAAAAATGTCAAAACAGTTAATATATATATATATATATATAGAGAGAGAGAGAGAGAGAAGTTAAATACTTATTTTATGTGGTAGCAGTTTGACATTGATAGCTTCTGCGTGTTGTTCTCCGCGTGTTTGAAAAGTGCCTCCAATGACGTGGCATGAGGGAGAGACTCGTTGAGTATGAGTCCCACCGCCATTGCGAAACCAACCCCATCGTTACACACTTACACTACACACCACTATTTTCATCCTCAATAAACCGACGGCAAAATCATAATAAAATTCAATTAAAAAAGACAACAATACGCTTTTGTAATCCACCGTATAAATTGGCACATTCTGAAACCTCAAAACCAACAAAAAAAAAAACACCATCACTGTACAAAATGTCAATGTTCGCAAGCACGCCCCAAGAGAATGTCGAGAAATCGTTCTTAGCGTTCTACGAGGGGTGGCTTGCGCGTCAAGAGAATTTGCTGAAACAGCTTCTCAGCGTGGCGCGCAATGGTCCTCTCTCACTACCAGCAATTTATGGAAGAGAAATCCAACGTGGCAAACGACGACGTTTACCTTCTCTTTTCTCCACCCTGGCTTTCCGCGTACGAAAGGGCTCTCCTCTGGATTGGGGACTACAAGCCCTCTCTAATTCACCGTTTAGTAGACGGCGCCGTGAAGGGGTTAACGGCGGAGCAGAGGGGGAGGGTGGAGAGAACGAGGGACAAGACGAAGAGGGCGGAGAGGGAGCTGACGGAGGCAGTAGCTTCAGTTCAAGAGAGCATGGCGAGTCGGCGGATGCTGGAACTGACGAGGGTGGTTGACGGCGAGATAATGGAGCAGGAGCGGCGCTTGAGGGGCTCGGGAAGGCGCTTGAGAAGGTTCTGGAGAGAGCCGATGAGCTTCGCGCGTTGGCCATGAGGAAGGTGGTGGGTATCTTGAGTCCGCCGCGGACGGTGGCGTTGCTGGCGGCGACGATGCACTTTCAGATGAGGGTCAGGATGTGGGGTTTGCAAAGAGCCGAGGTTGGACGGTCTCGTCGTTGACTCGATCTATTTATTCCCACAATTCTATTACCGATAACCGACCCAGGCGACACGTCCCTCCCTATTCGCGCGTTTTTTTTTTCTCTCTGTTTAATTAGTTTGATGAAAATAAGGGTCGTTGGATTTTTAGAAAGAAAAAAAAATATATATTTTTGATTATGAAAATGTTCATTTTTTTAGAATATTATCTTTATGGGACTTTCTTATTTATATGTCATTTAAGTTTAATTATTGTTTTAGTCCTTAAATTTAGAATGTATTTTTTAGTTTTTAAAATTTAAAATTATTTTTTGTCCATGATGTAAAAAAAAAATTGAAAAATTATTTTTTTAATTTTTGATATAATAAATTAACATTTTGTAATAGTTTTTAATTATTATAAATTAATTTTTACATTTTACTCCCTTAAATTTTCATTTTAAAATTATCACAAAATATTAAAAAAACTGTTATAAAATACTAAAATTTTTATAAATTATCAATTTATTATATCAACACCCAAAAAAATAATTTGTCAAAAGAATAAAAAACACACTTTTCAAATTTAGGGATTAAAACAGTAATTAAGATTATCATTTAATTTGTTATTTTTATTTAATATAAGATTTTACCTTCATTTTTTTTACTTCAACGTTGATTTTTTTGGTTATAGAATTAACATCAAAGCTTAATCCAATTCAAAGTTTCGAAACAATCACATACAGTTACGATGAGTGGCGAGGTGAGGCTCTGTTAGTGTTGCTTGCAACTTGCTCACACGATATTTCATACGACAGGATGAATAGTTGATCTTACAAATTCCCATGTAATTTTTTAATATGTTTTCTCACACATTTTTATAAAAAATTCAAAAAATCACTCATTATTAATTTGGATAGCATCACTTAATTTCTTTTTTTAAGTCATTTTCAATTTGTATAATCTTCTAGGTGCAACACATTCTTTGTTTTGTTTAGTTTTACATATATCACATGGATCATGTTTGAATTTCTCGCATTCTCATATGATTTTTCTCGAACGTTACAACATTAATATTTCACTTTCAACCTAGCATCTAATTATTTATTATTATGTTTAAAAATAAGTTTGACTTTAGTACTTGATCCAGCCTCATTAAAGTGAGTATGTGACATGATGCTCCAACAATAAAACTAAAACTGTCCACGCAAAATAACAATCGTTCAAGTGTCTTATCTTAGAAAAATAAAGATTTAATTGTATTTTTTATTCTTAATTTTTTAATTTTTAATGAATTTTACTCTCAATAAATTAATTTAACGTATTTTTTCTGTTAACATAATTATATTTTTTATCATCTATCATTTTACTATTTTACTGTTAACATAATTATATTTTTTTACCCCCAAGGTTTTTTTTGACAATTTTACACCAATTTTTTTTTTTGACAAATTCTATCCCTAATTTTAGAAATTATTAATGGAAAATGATGGAGATAAAAATTACAAGTTTCTTAAAAATTAGAAATAAAATGTGTGAAATTAAAAAGTTTGAAATAAAATTCGTTAAAAATTAAAAATTAGAGATAATAAATATAATTAGGTCAAAAATAAATAAAAGCAGAATAATACATGCCAGAATAAATAATCCAAGCATCAAATCAAAAAAAGCCTGACACCAAAATAAAAAAGTCTTTTTGCCAAAATAGATGTTTCATGCAATCGATCTTACACATAAAATGAGTGGGTGGGGGGAGAAACATGTAAATTAGATAGGCCCATTTTACCTGGGCTCCTATTTGGTGGATACTATTTTAGCCCATCATGATTCATGAACCACCGCTCCAATTTGACGGATACTCTTTCTTTTCTATTATGCTTTTATTTGATTGATTTTTTTTTTTCATTTGTATTTATTTATATGAACTTATCAAGACTTGATGTAATATAAAAGGCATTGTTTTAAACAAAAAGGTTTCAGTGAAGAAATTACTATAACTACATCAATTCAGGTAATACTAGTACAAATAGGCACTTGAGATTTAAATATTCTCATTTTTATTGAAAATTTTATAGTATCGCGGTTAAGAAGTGAAAGGTATAATGTTTGATGCATTCCCATAATTTTTTGTTTAGGCATTACACATTCATAAGTTTTGCGCACGTGAATTGTGTTTTTTTTTTCCCTTTCCAAAACGATATAAAGCTCCAATTAAATCTACTGCTGGTTTTTATAAAGAGAATGTGTCTTTATTTTTTAAAGAATAAAAAAATATATACATTGATGTTGTTAATATTTTTCATTGGCATTCAATCACAAATTGACGTATGATCAAATATAAAATAATTATCTTAAAATTCATATCAATAATAAATTTTTATTAATTGATAATATGAAATTAAAGTTATGCTAACAAGGCATGCCTATTAAGCTTTTTCAAAATAATAGTACTTTATAGTTATTAGAACACAAAAATAAATAAAGTAAAAATGTTCTATTGGAATTTTGAAATAGAGCGTAAATAATATAAAGTATCTATAATTGATACAAAAATTATGTTTTTATATCAATTATGAAGATGGAGTTTGAAAAAACAGGGTTTAAGAAATAGTAAAGATTGAAGGTAAAAAGGAATAGGGTTTTGAATAATAAAAAAGATGGGTGCAAAAATAGGTTTTATATTGTTTTTTAATATATACAAGAGTAATTTGTTGGTAAGAGTGTATACTTTTTTTTAAAAAAAAAAAAGAAGAACGTACACTTATTAGTTAAGGGAGTGTAAATATTAAAAGCCTAAAAGTTTTTTCTTTTAAATGGGTTTATATCATTCAACTTAGACTAGTTAAGATGTAATGTGAGTTTGAGATATGAATCCATCAAAATTAAAAAAATTATATTCCTTAATATATATATATATATATATATATATATATATATATATATATATATATATATATATATATATATATATATATATATATATTTCTTATTTATAAGATCCAAATTTAAAATAATATTTGTTTATTTTTATAAGACTTAATCTATTATTTTTCTTGCATTAATTATTTTAAAACTTAAAATATCTTTAATTTAAAGAAGAGGGAGAATATATTAAGAGAGATGAATATTAATTGCAGTTTTATAAAAAAATATAAATTTAAGATAAATTTATTGTTATCAACTAAATTAAATATTTTTCTTAATTTTGATTAATTAGGTAATTGAATTTGATATAATGAAACGAAATCAAATGTAATAAGTGAATTATTATATGAAAAATTCGTTGTATTTAATACTTATTTTAAAATGTGTGTTGGTATAATTAACTCTTGTATTATAAATTTGATATTTTTTACTGTGTATAATGACAATAACGAGATTAAAATTTATAATCTCATCGATTATTCAATTTCTTACCAGTGGATCCATCTTAGTTGGTTATTATAAATTTGAGTTGTTACTTTTTTTTAATATATGGAATTTCATATTGTAGTATTTTTCTTCTTGTAAAACAATACCTCAATTCATTATCATTTAATTTTTTTATACTTTTTGTATTTTTACAAAATTGTTAATTACTTAAAAAATTTCCTATTATGTTGAGTTTTATTTTTCTATCACTTCAAAACTCAACTTTAATAACATTTTTTTTTATTTATTTTTTACCGTAAATCACATCTTTCATACTTTCAATCTTTTTTCTAAACTTACGAAGTTTCATTTTAAAAAAAAAATAAACTACTTATATTTAGTAATATTTTAATCTTTTAAAATTTGTTTTTATCTAATGAAGTAGACTATAATTTATAAATGATTTATAATAATAAATTATTTATAATGAAAACATATTTATTTCTTCCTAATATCATAAATTTAAAATACCCGATCTTTATATATACACGATTAAACTCGTTAATATAATACCCAAGTTGATCTCATTAACTGTATTAATAAAGTATCACTTATATTAATACAACATGTATTCGGAATCGTCTATTCTAACAAGTTTATCATCACCTCTTATACGCTGGTCAATGTGGGATTCACTTTCCAAAGTGCCAATATTGACTATTGACCGACAATTTTTTTTTTTTGGCTCGTTCTTTATGAAAGTCAAAAGTATGTCTTCTTGTATTATTCGCACCATCTAGTAGTGCCAATGTGATGCACCTAGATTTTAATCTCCAATGGGACTGGCACTGTGCAATAGGGGAAAGACGCTATATTTTTTAATTGGGGTCAAAAGAAAGTTTTATTTTTAATGACTAGAATGAGATAAAAAATAATTTTAAATTCTTTTATTAATTTCATTATTTACATTGTATTGTATGATAAGTGTTGAATTTTTATTTTTTTAGGAGATTAGATGTATTTTTTATTTAATATTTTATATAAATATTAATAATTTTTAAAAATATTTAGTAATTGACAGGAAAAATATAACATTATTCTAAGATAAACATAGATCGCATAACAAGGCACGATGAGAGTAAGAACATGGTAGATAAAGATAAACTCTTATCCTATAGATTATGTGCTTGTTGCATTGCATCACGTCACATGTAACCTAATATACAATGCTACAATTTTATGTGAATGACAAAAATAAGAATTTTGTAAAATAAAACAACGTAATGCTTGTGGTTATAAAATGCTATTAATAGTGTTTTTATAAATATTTTATCAAATAATATTATTTGTGATTTTGTTTGTTTGTGATAAAAATAACAAGATTTAAATTTAGAATCTTGTATAAGCTATCTAAACCTCTCTTTATCAAGTCAACTGGTAGGTTTTATTATTGGTAAATTTAATACAACAACAATAAAATAATATAATTTCTATAACAATATATCATTTCTAAAGTGTTTAAAATCCTTGAACTATCAATTAATGTAAAAGTTTTACATTTTAAACCAATTAGAAATGATTTTTATATAATTTTAAATAAATTATCATAAAAAAATAAATTTACACCCATGCAGGCACAAAATTATATTTACGTTGGCAATAATGTTAATTAATGCTTATACCCTCATATTGGCTATAGCTATTTATGCCTGAAGTCAAAATTATTATGCTCACTTTTAATTGATTCAGTATAATATTTTATAATTTGTTTCTTTGACAAAGTGTTCAAAGTGTAGAAAATGAATACAATTATAATATTAATGAACAAAATCAATGAAAAAAGAGCATCAAATTAAAGTATAAAACATAAACCTTAATTGAAAAAAAATATTCAAAGATCATCCAATTCTAAAATATAAAACATCACAAATAAAATCATTTAAATTAATTATAAAAAAATTCAAAAATATTTTAATTTTCAACTATAAAATATCAAAAATTTATTATCCACGTATAAAAAATGACTATATTGTTTAATATACACCCACAAAATTTTATCAATAATTGCCCATACATAGACCCAAATCTATTTAATGGATGAATTCCCTTTGCTAGCTGCAGATAATTTTTTATCCAACTAAAGATTTAATGTTCATACATTAGGTGAAAAAGAAAAAAAATATTTAAAAGATACCGTGAATAAAGATGAGAAAAATGTTTTTTTATTAACAATAATGTAATCACTCGATTCAAAATTAGGTTATTTTAAAAAAGATCAATATATATTATCAAATTGAGTTACACTTATTGAATGGAAAAAACAATTAAAAATGAAGATATTTAATTTAAGAAAAATAGAAAGATAAATAAATAAATAAAAGCAAATAAGAAATGAAATAAAAATGACCGAATCTCAGACCTTTAAATTTCTCTCCTTTTTATTTTTCCTCCAAACACAGTTCATTTCTCCTTCACAAAACGATGGTAAGCGAGTTTAATTAGTTATACGCTTATCTTCACAGGTTTTCCACGCTCTGGAAAAGGGTGGTAGTCTTTGTGCGCTTAGTAAAAAAAGTAGTAGAACTGCTTCAAGGAAATAACCAATTATTGGCCGCGTGTGATCTCTGACGCAACATGCACCCATACACGTATTTGTATCTTTTTTTCGATTTGAGACAACTTCATTCACGTGTTTCTTTTAGGAGGCAACAAAGATAAGATTGTATGAGTGTTCTATCATCCTTGCTCTTCGTCTTGTCTTTCATATCACCTTGTATTTAATAATTAATATATGGGACTTTAATTTAGTGGTACCGCCACCATATCTGGCTGAATATTCTATTATTTATCCAATAATGCCTCTATCGACCTTGCATGTGTATGATATAATAGTATAAATGTATAATTAATTAATTAATTAATTATTAAGAGTATGGATTAGCATATGCTGTACAAGTTTTTCCTAGCTTTCGAATTAGTGACTAATTAAATTCTCTAGCCAGGCTGTTATTCCTTTTGCATTCACATTCGCTTGCTATAATGAACAATTTCCATTTTCCACCGTGTCTGAATCCTTAATTCTCATGAGCAAGAACCGGAGAAAGTTCCTATAATTCTCTGTTATATATACCACCAATAACCTGAGTCATGTGCTGATCACCAAATAATCAGAGACTAATTGTGTAGATGCATTTGAAACCTATTAATACTTAATTTGTGACGAAAGCTCTTGCTTTATTTTAAAAATAGAATTTGAATAAATATTCTTAATTGGAATTATTATAGTGATTAACTGGGGATTAGCACATGGTTTGGTGCCCAACCCTCGCACAATTAATCTTATATTATCGTCATTTCTTAACAAGCTTAAGCAGATAGAAATGTTTGGCAAATAGTTGCAATATTACAGTCAAATCATTATTTTTTTTTTCAGAATATTTTGACTGTACTGGCATTGGAAGAACATCTAGAAGATCTTGAAAAGCATATGCCTAGCTCGAGATAAATATATAATTGTATGCAAAGAATAAAATAGTTGAGGGAAGATTAACGTCCTGGTCGTTCACTATTCCTGACAGATGCATGGCTTGCAAGTTGCAATCAAATTCAAAATTTAAGATTAATGATGAATGTTAGGGAATTAAATGTTCCTATCAATCCAACTCAAAAATTCAACCCGAATCAATTAAGTTTGGTTTAAATTTCTTTCCTTATTCTGATTGAATTCGAATCAAACAAATTAAAATCCAATGTTATATTTACACATTTCAAATTTAAATCAAATCAAATCAATTATATATCTATTACACAACTTATGTTTTGGAGGCTAGTTTTCAATTTTATAATAAAAGTTTTTCACTTGCGAAAAAAAACTATATACCTATTATTATTATTACTATTTAATGTTTAATTTATATATCCACTATTGTATTCTTTTGGATCTTTTTATTGTATTTTATTTCAGTTTGTCTCTAAAATTAAGGTTGTGTTGGATAATTTAGTTTATTTTATTTTAATTATTATATATAGATGAAATTTTTTTATTTAATCAATTAATTATGTTATTTTTTATAATTTATGTGATTATTTAGTTGGTTATAAGTCTATAACATTTAAATTTTTGTTTACATTGTATTAAGACATTATTATTTGTCAAAATTAGGACAAAATTATGTTATTTTTAATTTTTTCAAAATATTATTTTTTAAAATGATCAGATATCTAATTACAAAGTTGAGTGAATCCGTTCATTATTGGTTTGATTAAATTAAATAAAAAATTCTGAAATTCAAATTAGACTGAACCAATTAAAATCAATTAATTTACATTTTATTTGTTCTTAAATTCAAACCAAACCGACTAACACACCTAATAAATATACATCGAAATCTTTTACAATTCACCTATATCCCATTTTTCCCCCTATTTTTTTGTGACCTATTTTTTATGAGGAATGTTAAATTGGTTTAGTTTTAAGAGATATTTTGATCCAAACCGGTTTGGTTCTTTAAAAAAATTAGCAATCTAAATGGAATCAACTCAATCACATTTGGAAGTGGTTCGGATCGGATCATCTAATAAAATAATAAAAAATTAAAAAAAAATCATAAGATGATGAAAAATATTAATAATAAAAATTATCAATCATACAACATAAAAACTATAAAACTATAAAATTACACAACATTAAAAATAATTATTTTTTCTAAAACAATATTAGTTTGAGTTGATTCAAATTCTACCCACTCAAATTGTATCCAAATCAGCGTCATTAAATTTGTAACTTTAAAACCCGAATCGATAATCTAAAATTAATAAATAAAAAAATCTCTTTATTTGAATTTATCGGATCATTGGATCATATGATACTCATAGTCCCGCCTATTTTTTATCTTTTCAATCATATTTATCATTTTTTCTTACTTTTTTTTTTGTTTTTGTTTTCTTTATCTCTTTCCTCAAGGCTCTATCCACCCCAATTTACCCAAAATGCGGTGCACGTGTAACATTACTCAAAGTTTTGTTTGCAAGTTTTTTTTTGGCAAGCATTGTTTGCAAGTTATAGCTAGGTAAGTCTTATATTCATTTCACGCGGATTATGTCATGGGCCCATGACCCTAGATTGGAATATAACTATAACTCATCGAGAATTTTTTATGCCCACAAAAATAATAAAATAATTGGGGAAGAAAATGACGGGTTGATTTACAATTTTTTTTTTATATACATGCGAAATAAGTTGATTTACAGTTTAGGCGTGCTAGCTTGAACCAGAAATGTAGCTAGGTACAAATAACGCTTGATTTCATTTTCTTTGGCTTCTCTATATCTCTTAATTTATTTACCCCTTTCAAATAAATTATCATGTCGTCTGAGAAAGAAAATTTTCTTTCCCTTTTTTTGTTGATAGCCTGAGCCATAAGAATTATAAGTCATTTTCATGATGCGTTTCCATGTGCAACATAAATATAATTCAAATTATCAGTATTCATTATAAAAATGTGTTTTTTTTCTCTCTCCAGAAAATTCATCTTCATACCGACACATGCATATTCTTTGAAGCCACGATTTCATTAAATACTGTCCTGGCATTTTATTTTATTTTACACTTCCTTTCTTTTCAGACTTTAATTTTAACTCAATTTTAATGTAATCCTTTTTAGATGCCAACTAATTAAAAATTATCTTAATTGTGACTTTTAAATTAATTATTATAAAAATTAATAATTTTAAATTATATAACAATATACGATTAAATAACAATGTAAAAAAAGTTACACTCTAATGTATTCCAATGTAAATTCTTTTTTTATATAGCATTTATGATTTATTTCAAGTTTAATTTCTATTACCGTCCTTAACATTAAGAATAAAAATAAATTGAGCTAAACAAGATTTTACTTAAATAGATTTTCCTTTGGGTCGTCTTTTGAATATATATAGTCCGCTTCTTTTGGGTCTTTTGAGTTTTGACCCTCCTTTTAATTAAAAAAAAAAAATGAATTGATCAAATTTGCACAATTTTTTTATTCATAAATTTGCAGGATTTGAAAATACTAAATTGTCAAATTTGAGAAGACTAAATTGGAAAATTAATTCACTATATTGGGAGACAAAAGATGCAATTAAATCTACTCCATCATTTGTCGCATATTTGAATGCTGTTGCCCTGTTTGATTGGGGTCAGTTCTGTTCCTAATTGCTGACTCGTCCATAATAATACAATTTTTGTCATTTTCCTCGTCAATCATACAGCCTTTCTTTTTGCCTTTGCTACTCCTCTTTTCTTCTTTTCTCTTTAGAATATATTTTAAGTCCTGCTCAATCGCACTTCACTCTAAAAAATCAATGGTTTTTTTTCTTACGTATACGCGTCCCTACCATTAAGCATAAATCAATTTCATTCAAAATAAGTTTTTTCTTTTTTGTCAAATTTTATATTGGACATGATGAATTAGCCGTTAACTGGAGTGTGGTTGTCAAGAACTAGAAGGCCAGTGATAATGCAGCTAGTATATAGTACTATAAAAGTCATTGTTTTTCTGGCTGGAAGATATTGGAGAGAACTGGTTGGTGTTAATTATGACGTTTGCCTCTATAATTTTCCCCCCCTTTAATAAGTGGTCCTAGAAAATCATCTCTCAGAGGCTAATAAACTCAAAAAATATACACTAAATTATATTGCTTGGCCATAGCGTTTAATTTTATTCGTTTTTTCATCGGTATAGAATCTGATTCAGTCATACATATATATGGTATCGTAAGTGTACATGTTTATGGCGTGCCTTAGCTATAAGTTTCCCCTAACTGATTGTTAATTTGCGATGGTACATTGTTACAAGTATAGTGTATATAGCATTTGAGGGCGTATTTTTGGAATGATTTTTCATCTTTTTTCCTTGTAACCATGCTGAGTATTGATTCTCTTTTTGATCCAGAAGGTCGTGACACTGATGACAGCTTTAAATTCCTTCGAATAAAAAAAGATTATCAATAATAAAAAAGATGCTATAACATACCATAATACCAACACTTTGAGAAGGAGAAGGATATATAATGTTGCTGTGCAGCTTGGGAGATAGGAAAACGAATATCCATTCTAATTTGTTGCATCAAAAGGCAAAAGGTCTTTTAGTGACAGAAGCAATATCTAAATATCTTCCATGTTTTAATTAAAGCATTAACCTCTCATAATTGGGTGGTAAAAGATTCAATTGCCTCTTTAGCATCTAAATTTAATTATAATAGCTAGATTTGTTGCTGTTCTTTTTCTCATTATCATTTTCAATTTAACTCTGTTTATAAACATTGGACAAAAACATGTGCATGTTACTGGATTAGCACTAGGACAAAGGAGTGACACACCAAAAAAAATTCTTAAAGAGAGCGAATTGAAAGAATGTGAAATAAATAATACAAATTGGAAATATATGGTGAAAGTTTTGAATACGTTTCCAGCGAATCTAATAGTGAATATATTTATGATTATACAACTTATTTATGTGGCTATCAAATATGAATGATGTTGACAACTTGACATTGTTTCTTTAATCCCATATGCATAAACCCAATATAGCTCTATCTATCCAAAAAGAAACCCATTATATGGCTCTTAGTAGCCTATATATCTCCGACTTGCCTGATATGAATTCTAAACTCGAACTGTTTTAACGTGCCAAAGCAATTAGACTGTCATACGAGTATATTAGATAATTGACTATATTGAATCAACGACTTGAGTAGATTTGCTATGCGTTTTCCTCCATAAGATTTGGATTGTCATTTCCTCCATAAAATTTAAATTATAGATTCTGTCAATGTTTTAAAGTGCAATCACAGTTAGAATCTAAAAATAAACGGTGTTATGAAAAATTGCAAACAAATTAATGTGGCCAATATAACCGCAGTGGTAGTCGCAATATGGTAAAGCAAACTTCAAAAACTTTGATGTTGCCAGGTGCAATTTTTGTTTCAAACCTTAATTTAAAACCCTGTCTTTTATTACTCTGTGATAATGTGATATTTTTATGTGAAACACAGAAGAAGTACAGAACAATGTAATCGCTCTTCAAAATTCGTCATTTGTTGACGATGTCATGCATCCATTAATCCTTGTAAGTCAAACTGCATCTGATAGTCAAAATGGAACTTATTCATATTCAGATATTTGAGTCAAATGGTCATCCATATATAACAGGGTAAATGAATTATTGATATTTATTGAATTATTGCTACAAAAAAGAAGGTTAACTAACGCCACGTATACATGCACGTTCTAAGATAAAACCATTCAGTAGGACTTGTCCAAGAAAAGAATAAAATAACTAAGGGAAAAAGAAAAAAAAAAAAAAAGGCAAACGAATATTCAAAAGAAAGAAAATCATGAGCAGTATTTAATTCACAAGTCGCGTGTTTTTTTTTCTTCTTATCGACAAAAATAAATGGTTACTCCCTCGGTCTTTACATATAAGATTATTTTAATTAATTCATATATTTTTTTAAAAATAATAATTAATATAATTAATAATATTAAATTTATTAAACATTCGTATTATCTTGTTAAAATTATCTTTAAGTTTATTAAGACTTATAATCTCTTTCTTTTTATTTAATTCTTTCTATGTTTAATTAATTAACTAATGTGTGTTAGTCATCGTATAAGAGAAATATTATATTTATGTTCTTTTTATGTAACTATATTTATATTTTAAATATATAACATTTATTATGAAATAATAAAAGATATTTAAATAAAAAAATAATACAAAACACAATTTAAAAAAATATTATAAAAAGGAATAAATAAAATTAAAAAAAGATTTTTATAGTTAAAAATCGAAATCATAATTATTAAATTTTATCATCGAAAAAATCGAACGCAACCTTTCCTTCCATTTTTTTTTCATTAAACAAACCTTATAATTCCACGTAATTTTAGTCTTTATTTTAAGAATTAGTAATAGTACGCTACATTAAAACTTGACCCTGATTATTTCCGCAGATAGAGGTCTGAAGATGAATGCTAATCTTGAACAGAGAAAGTGAGGAACCTTGCTTTATAAATGTGAGAGGTAAAAGTGGGGAGAAGAATCTTTAGCAACTAGAGGGGAACCAATAGCATCGACGAGATTGGTACACACAAATAGCGGTGCTGCATGTTGATGTGTTCAAGAATGTGCAAATGGCACTCGAAAAGGAGCTGCTAGTTTTTGCTGTTTGTTTTTTGTTAGGATGGTTTGACATTGAAAGTTTAAAAATTAATTTTTTAAATTATAAATATTTAATAAAATTTGTTGTCAAAATAATTGAAAAGTATAAAATAAATAAAATAATGATTTATTTTTAAAATTATAATAAGAAAAATTATCAATATAATATATGAAGGATAAAAATAAAAGATAATATAAAAAATTAAAAACTAAAAATTAACATTTTAAAAAATTAAAAATTAACTGAAATATTTTATCGAGTTTAACCTTCATAAATAATAATCATAATTTATCTGGGTTCTATGTTAATTTAATATATTTTTTATTTGCTGATAAAAAAAATATGTGAGTGCACCACATAATCCGATTACATCCACTAATTTATGTAATAATTTTGAGTTGAATATGATTGATAATTTAGCATTGTGTTACATTATTGAGAGGGAGTGAAATGTACACTTAAATTTTAAATACTAATTTTATAAGAAGAAAAAATCCATATGGCTTTTGATATGAGAACGTAAATTCATTTACGTGTAGAATAATATAAGAAGGGTTTGCTAAAAATTCTATATGACATGGAGAGTTTTCATATTAAAACAATTAATAAACTTATCAATAGTCATTATATTCATTAGATATATCATATGTTAGGAGAAAAAACATGTTATGTAACGATCATATAAAATGATTTATAGTATCCTTTAATCATAAATTATTATATATCATTAGTTTATTATATTTTTACATATTAATGTAATTATTTTTATATTGTCATATAATTATTAATTATTATATACATATATATGTGTATTGTTTAAGATTCATAAAATACATGTGACATTCTATGTAATATTTTGAGACACGTGTTAATTCCTATGTCAGTCATTCTTCTTTGGAGTGCAAATGCTCGACCCTCAGCCGGATTTTCCAATCAACAGGTTATCTCTAACATAATAATATTTGAATATCTGATCCATTGATAGATAATTAATTATCTATAAGGTCACATATTATCTACAAGGTACGATTATCTTCTACCTTTTATTTATAAACAAATGTTTATCTCTAATATTATTTATAATCTTTCGACTATTATATACAAGCGAAAATTATCTGTAAAAGATATAACAACCCTACAAACAAAGACTAACAGTCACACTCAACCCTTAAAAATAAGCATGTGTCCCCTTCTCTCTCACTCAAGTTATACTTAAGCATTTAATTATTTTATTATCTTAACTTATATTATTACTTGAGTATCAAAGTTGTTCATTTTGTAGGTTTCCTCTCCTTTCAAAGACACATTTTTAAATTGACGTGTGAAATGAAATCCTACTTCATTCACCTCTATCCTAATATGTTAGGATTCCAAATTTTGATAAGAATAATATATAATTAAAAATTATTTATTTATAATAAATAATTTTAAAAGTATATCTAAACTAATGTTTAATTAGTCAATAATGTAAAATTTTTATTCTGACAACATATTAAATTAAACTAAATAGTCGATTTTATTCCGCTGAATAAAGTGTGGTAATTCATTTTATGATTGACGCCCCTCCCCAAAAATTATTTTTATGATATAAAATGATTGTAATCAATTTGTAGATTGTATCCGATTGTGGCAACTATCAAAGATTTCATTGGCAGAGCTGGTCATTATTTTTGGGGTCATGCCTGTAGAGAAGCTGCCCAAGTAGTTTATGCTCTTGTAAAGTTTGGTTTTTCCATTTAGGGAGAGGGTAGAATTTTATACTATTTTGCTTTCCTTTCTTTCCAGTCTTGTTTTGACTGAAGTATATGGTATTTCTTTCCCTTGTGGTTTTTAATAGATGTCCTTCTCTTGGACCCGGGGTGTCTTAACCACATGTTAGGAAAAAAAAAATTATAGATTGTATTGCAAAATGAGTAAAGTCTCATTATGCACTAAATACTTTCGCTATCACATTCATTACTTTCAGAAATGAAGCTTAATTAAACCGCAATTAGTACCTTTTTTTTTGCTGGGGTAAGTGAATCTCCATTTGAAACAGCGACATTTGCACTCTTTCTGTTTCTGCTTTCTAGAACAACAAGAAACTTGTCATTTGTTTATTTAGAAGAAAAAAAAATAGTCAGTTTCGGCGGCTAGACACTTCCGTATGTCTCCTGCTCTCTTCCTTATCGCTTCTCCTTACCTTCGAATTAAATTATAAATCCCTAGCCAGTAGCTAATATTAATTTTATTTTTAAAAGAACGATATTATCAATATGATTTTTCGTTGTCAAGATAGCAAAAATCCAAAATAGAATCATCTATTAAGGACAAAATAATCAAATATGTAGTCGCAGTTTATGCAATAATATTTCCGTAATACATTGTTGGCTGATAAAAAAGTGTAAGTTGTTGCACTGACACGTACCATTGGCTTGATATTGTATTTTTGCTTTCTTTTGTGTAAACGCCTAAACGGTACAATATTTGGATGAGAATATGTATGGATAAGTGAGGGTAAAAAATGATGTAAATGATTGCATCAACATCGCTTTTAAATACTAAAACTCGGGTTGTATAATTGAATTGCAAATTTGTTAGCAGCTCTACTTTTCATTTTGCATATTTTGTTTTGTGTTAAATAAAAAAGGAAATCTAAGTCATTTGATAGAATAGAATGAAAATGTGAATATTATAAATTTTTGATATCATATTTAATTCTTACCGATAATTATTTTTTTTTGGAACAACGTATAAATTCACTTGTCTTTCTAAATAAAATAGAATTATGTCAACGGTTGTGTCAAAAACACTAAATAGACGCGGGGTCCCTCTTGCTCATATTCTAATTTAATCAAATCCATTTGCATATTTAGCTACTCCAAAGGTGGCCCTCAAAAAAACAAAATAAAAAAAACTACTCCAAAGGATACACCCACTCGTGGTTATTCACTGTTGTTTCCGACACCAATACAAGAATAATATCGAGTGTAAATTTTCTTTTGTTGATTTATAATCTACTAGTTTCTTTCCAAATAAAATTGATTGCCATACAATGTTTTATTGGCCTATAATATTATAGGTATTAATTAATCCAATAGTATTTGAACTGAGATACATATACCGACAAACATACTTCCGTAATCACTAGAGAAACCCCCAAATTCAGGCTCTAAATTTTGATTTGAAATATCCTATTTTCAGTAAAAATATTTATCTATATCTCACAGTAATATCATCATCGATCCGATCCCTATCTATATACATAACGTGGGAGTTCATTCAATTAGATAATAACCTACAAAATATCCTCCTTTAAGTAAAACATCTATTAATTAGATAACTAATGTACAAATATTATTTTGCTTAATCAATAAATCAAGCACCTCTCATTTTCTTTCCTATAAAAAAGCAACGCACCAATTGTGCAATAACAATAGTAGTTACTCCTTAATATTGTTTTGGTGTAGTATTTTCTTTCATTTTATCTTGACAAAAGGATCTTCTTTCTTTTGTTTTTAATGCATTATATATTTGTTTTTTCTTTTCAGGGTAACACGGAGGTGTTCTACTGTTCTTTGTTCATGCAATCATTTATGATAGTCTTGCCTAAGTCAATGACTGTATCTGTATGTACATACTACATACATTGACACTGGCTGCTTCCAGTTTCATATCCGTCTACTTGGTGGGCCTTCTTCCACACGCATTCAATCACTGGTCCAAGGGACGATAGGAAAAAAAAAACTAGTGAATACTTAACAAAACTAGTTGAGTAAAAAAAATCAAACGAAAAAATCAAATGCTTAATTACAAAAAGTGTCCTTCTATTTTTTCTATTTCACTAAATCAGTTTTTCTATTTTTTAATTCACTATCAGAGTCATTCTATTTTTCCAAATTTACTATCTAAGTCTCCAGGAGAAAAATTGAACGTTGATTGTTAGCTTAAAACATTGATTGCATAATCGAGTCCTTCCTCTTACCTCCCAGTGCTTCAAATATGAAGACTTGTAACAATTCCACCATGGACCGGTCAATGTTGAAGCTTTTCCTTTTGGCGAACAATGCCATTGTCCAGGGAGCTGAGTTTCCGCCTTTGCCGTTTGTGATGTTGCCATTGCAGTATTTGATGTCGAGGAGGAGAAACGATGTAAGGGAGATTATGGTTGTCAAAACGCACACCTTGTTGTTGTTTTTGAGATAATTTTTAGTTACCTAATTACTGATGAGGGTAAATTGGAAATATCTCTTAAACGACCAATTATATGCGGACACTTGTTATTCAACGTTCAATTTTTCCTCTGGGGACTCAAATAGTGAATTTGGAAAAATAAGAGGACTCCGATAGTGAAGCAAAAACATACGGGAACTGATTTAATTAAATGAAAAAAAGGGTTAAGCCAAAATCAAAAGAAGAAAAGGACCGTTGTAACAAAAACACAAACATGAACAACCTTTTGTCTTGTAAACTACTGTACATCATAATCCAACGATGTCGTTAGGCTTAAGATGCTTTACCGCATGATTGGGTAAGTGGGTCAGACCGCCTCGCATAAGGTCTGCCTACATAAGGCCGCATTGATAGCAAATCACCATCTCATACTCTTACACAGACTTAATATATTGATCCACCCACGTCTTGTGGCCCAAACAGGCTGGTCCACCAACCTAATTAAAAAAATCTACAATTAAAAAAAAAAAACAAATTCTAAAGAGAGAGAAGGACCGTGTGTTACGTTTAAGAGAGGAAACGAAAAACCTAAACGATAGTGACGTGGTGGTGACATAATGAAAATGACAGATCAAATCGTGGTAAGGAGATCCGCACAGGGAGAAGTGGAGAATAGAGTGTGAGGCCGTGAGTTGCACACGCCGACACACGTGAGGAGGGGCTGGCGTCGCGTCACGGTGGTTATGGGCATGAGACGCAACGTGCTACATGAAGGAAGTGATGGTTATGACAAAGAAGAAGGAACGAGTGAACATTGAAGGAGTGGGAAGAAGTTTATTGTGCGTTATTGTGTTATACTTGTGCATTTAGTGTGTTGTGTTGGTCGGTGGTTCGAGGTATGGGACAACCCGCGAATCCCACAGTCCAAAATTGTACAACACACAAATTATACAAAGTGGATCCAAAATCCTACATAACTATTAATTCTTAAAAAAATTTGATCTATAATCTATGCTAACCACAACCCCACAAATCGATTCATGAACCTAAACCTATTTACATACCGTGACATCACGGCCATCTTTTTTCCTTCAATGTCACTACTTAAACTATGTTGAAATTGAAAGTCCCAAATAAAAACAGAGGTCCTCGCAGCCATTTTCTTTGACACTCTCCAAACATGTTCGCCACCTTTCGACTCCTTCTTCTTCTCTCATTCCTCTCACTACTCACCAGCGCCCAATCCGAAGACCAGCGTCAAATCCTTCTGAACCTAAAATCCACCCTCCACAATTCAAATTCCAAACTCTTCCACTCATGGAACGCCACCAATTCCGTTTGCACCTTCCTCGGAGTCACTTGCAACTCCCTCAATTCCGTCACGGAAATCAACCTCTCCAACCAAACTCTCTCCGGTGTTCTCCCGTTCGACTCGCTCTGCAAACTTCCGTCGCTTCAAAAACTCGTGTTCGGTTACAACTACTTAAACGGGAAGGTTTCAGAGGACATTAGAAACTGCGTTAAGTTACAGTACTTGGACTTGGGAAACAACCTTTTCTCTGGTCCCTTCCCCGACATATCTCCTCTCAAACAAATGCAATACCTGTTTTTAAACAAAAGTGGATTTTCGGGAACTTTTCCGTGGCAGTCGCTGTTGAACATGACGGGTCTGTTACAGTTAAGTGTCGGAGATAACCCTTTCGACTTAACGCCCTTTCCCAAAGAGGTTGTGAGTCTCAAGAATCTCAATTGGCTCTACCTATCGAACTGCACCCTCGGATGGAAGCTTCCGGTAGGACTCGGCAACCTCACGGAGCTCACCGAATTAGAATTCTCCGATAACTTCCTCACCGGCGATTTTCCCGCGGAAATTGTGAACCTTCGGAAGCTCTGGCAGCTTGAGTTCTTCAACAATTCCTTCACGGGAAAGATTCCAACCGGCCTGAGAAACCTCACAAAGCTTGAGCTTTTGGATGGGTCCATGAATAAACTCGAAGGGGATTTGTCTGAATTGAAGTACTTGACCAATCTGGTTTCGTTGCAGTTTTTCGAAAACGATTTGTCGGGGGAGATTCCGGTTGAGATAGGCGAATTCAAACGCCTCGAGGCTCTGTCTTTGTACAGGAACAGATTGATAGGTCCCATTCCTCAGAAGGTTGGTTCCTGGGCCAAGTTTGATTACATCGACGTGTCGGAGAATTTCTTGACGGGGACGATTCCGCCGGATATGTGTAAAAAGGGAACTATGTCGGCGCTGCTCGTGCTTCAGAACAAGCTCTCCGGCGAGATTCCGGCCACCTACGGGGACTGTTTGAGTTTGAAACGATTCAGAGTCAGCAACAACTCGCTCTCCGGTGCCGTCCCTCTTTCAATTTGGGGATTGCCAAACGTGGAAATAATCGATATTGAGATGAATCAGTTATCAGGTTCGATTAGTTCGGATATCAAAACCGCGAAAGCACTCGGTTCAATATTCGCCAGGCAGAACCGGTTGTCCGGTGAAATACCAGAAGAAATCTCAATGGCGACGTCGTTAGTGATTGTGGACCTGAGCGAGAATCAAATCTTTGGGAACATTCCAGAGGGAATCGGCGAGCTTAAACAACTAGGTAGCCTTCATTTACAGAGCAACAAGTTATCAGGTTCGATACCGGAATCTCTAGGTTCCTGTAATTCCCTCAACGACGTTGACCTATCTCGAAATTCATTCTCTGGAGAAATCCCTTCCTCGTTGGGTTCTTTCCCCGCTTTAAATTCTCTGAATCTTTCAGAGAACAAACTCTCGGGTGAAATCCCAAAGAGTTTAGCTTTCCTCAGATTGAGCCTCTTTGACTTATCGTATAACCGGTTAACCGGTCCAATTCCACAGGCTCTAACCCTAGAAGCTTACAACGGAAGCCTCTCGGGAAACCCTGGTTTATGCAGCGTCGACGCGATTAACTCGTTCCCGCGTTGCCCTGCTTCCTCTGGCATGTCGAAGGACATGCGCGCGCTCATAATATGCTTCGCGGTGGCTTCGATTTTGTTGCTCTCGTGTTTGGGCGTTTACTTGCAACTCAAGAGGAGGAAGGAAGATGCGGAGAAATACGGAGAGCGTTCGCTGAAGGAAGAAACGTGGGACGTGAAATCGTTCCACGTGTTGAGTTTCTCGGAGGGAGAGATTCTAGATTCCATCAAGCAGGAGAATCTCATAGGAAAAGGAGGCTCGGGGAACGTGTACAGGGTCACTCTTTCCAATGGGAAAGAACTCGCGGTGAAGCATATTTGGAACACCGATGTCCCTGCAAGGAGAAAGAACTCGTGGAGTAGCACCCCCATGCTTGGGAACAAGCACGGTGGTGGTGGGAAGTCAAAGGAGTTTGACGCGGAGGTTCAGGCTTTGAGCTCCATAAGGCACGTGAATGTTGTAAAGCTTTTTTGCAGCATAACCAGCGAGGATTCGAGCTTGTTGGTGTACGAGTATTTGCCCAATGGGAGCTTGTGGGACCGGCTTCACACGAGTAGGAAGATGGAGCTTGATTGGGAAACCAGGTATGAAATCGCGGTTGGGGCAGCAAAAGGGTTGGAGTATTTGCATCATGGGTGTGAGAAGCCTGTGATTCATAGAGATGTTAAGTCCAGTAATATTTTGTTGGATGAGTTTTTGAAACCTAGGATTGCAGATTTTGGACTTGCTAAGGTTATTCAGGCCAACGTTGTCAAGGATTCCTCCACTCATGTCATTGCCGGAACCCACGGATACATTGCTCCTGGTTAGCATTTACTACTAGCTCCTGTCTTTTTATAAGAAATAAGTTTTAGTGTATTTTGTATGTTAATTTGACAATCTTTAATCATGCTTATTAATGTATGGATTTTGTTTGAATTGGTGTAGAATATGGCTACACGTACAAAGTGAATGAGAAGAGTGATGTGTACAGCTTTGGAGTGGTGTTGATGGAACTAGTAACTGGGAAAAGGCCAACTGAACCAGAATTTGGGGAAAATAAGGACATAGTGAGCTGGGTTCATAACAAGGCAAGGAGCAAAGAGGGACTTAGGAGTGCGGTGGATTCGAGAATTCCGGAGATGTATACAGAGGAAGCTTGCAAGGTGTTGAGAACAGCAGTGCTGTGCACGGGGACTCTTCCGGCTTTGAGACCAACCATGAGAGCTGTGGTTCAAAAGCTTGAGGATGCCGAGCCTTGTAAATTGGTTGGGATTGTTATTACCAAAGATGACAGTGAAAAGAAAATAGGAGTCAACGACAAGTAATGTATTGTATTCCATCCTCCATAGTTGGTTACAACCGGACTGAAGATTATGGATCATCATGAAGTTGAAGGGGAACCAACCACCTCCACGAGTTATCTATAATTGATGTAAATTTTCCCGGAAAGAGGGAACACTGTAAAATATTAGTCTTGGCTTCTTTAATGTCTATTTTAAAGTGGAAGACTTGTGTAGTAAAAGGGTCTGCATCTAGTACTCCCAATAAAAGAAAAAAAAGAGAAGCAAATTCCTTCTTCCTTAATTTACTAATTAAATGAAACTGGTAGTGTCCAAATAATTGGTTTTAATTTTTATCCTATCCCAGTCAGTGTATCATAAATTGGTATTTATAAGATGACTGTGACTAGTGTGCATATTCCTTCCTCTTTTCAATTTAGGATAACCTAAATCCAACGAAAACTGGATAATAACAGATGATTGTGCGATGTCATAAGGCAAATTGCCCCGGAACGGGTGAAGGAAAGACAAGGCTAATCGAATGCTTAATTTACATACATGAAAATGGCAGATAACTGATCTCTGATCCAAAATAGTATGTTCATGCATCTATATTGAGTGTTGTATTTTTTTTGTATCATTTATCGCTATCATCTGCCTCCTTTAGTCTTTATGAGGTAAGGTGTGCTAAAGCCAAATTCAGTTCATTTTGCTTTTATTCATTCACGGTCTACTTAGTGGATTCTAGACGTGGCCATTAATGAATGGTAAAGTAGTAAATTCCTTTTAAAAGATAAATTAAAAAGAAAAAGCTAACAAATACTTTCAAAACACTAGTTGAAGAATAAAAGTAAAACAATAAAGGATTAACTTAAGGCGTATCTTGGAGTCAGGAGGGTTATATGGTTGCCTGGTGAAAATTATACGGTATATATAATCTTTATAGTGATCATTTTTGACTAAGAATCTTCCTGTAAATTGATGGTATTTCGCTCAGGATATTTAATGTCAGGTAATTGAAAAATTCATATGAACCTTTAATCATGAGTGTTTGATACAGATTTGTTTCTCGACAAGAATAATTCTATTTTTTAGAGAGAAAAAAACTTGACTCGGCATAAAACCAATGGAACAATGGATCAATATTATTATAGCATGCAGCTTAGGTAATTATGTGTAGATAACCAGTTGAAAACAACCATATCATGATACTTGTATGACAAGTGAAATGTGGCTGTTTTGTTGTGCTGAATGCATTTTTGTCAGGAAATTAACTTCAGTGCATTTGACTACATTTTCTTTCACCATGTACATAAATGGCTCCAGACCTTTACAAGTACTCAGTGTATATAGATCACTAAGTGTATTTTGCTGCATTACAGCATGTAACTATAAATAAGCTAAAATTGACAGATTTCTTTCCATATTTCTTTGAATGAAAGTGAATACAAAAATTGGGGAGGTCATGTTGTGGAATGAAGGTCCTGCTCAAGAAAGGAGATTGGTTGAATTGCAGCTGTCCACTGACCACAGCACCAACATTGGATAATTTGTGCAATATTTGAATTAACTTATTGCTCAAATATTTGGACTTGTCAACTACTGTGTGTGACCAATTTTGGACTCAATAAGAGCATCAAGTAACAATCTTAACTCTGAAGTCCAAGTTTACACTTAAATGGGGGATACGGGCCGCAGATAAGTGTGTATAGCTTTTGATTTAACGATGGCTTATATAAAATTCAACAAATTATGTCTCTGCACAGGTTGGTCCACAAGACGTATAAGTTAAACAAGTTTGGTATTTGAAAATCACTTTTATTAAAAGAATTACTTGTTTAATGTACAGTAGCTCTGTAGCTATAACTCAGTTACTTTTTCTTTTTTTTAAAGAGACATAACTCAGTTACTTGTGTATTAATAAATGTGTGGAAAATTAGACGGGAAACCAAAGTGTTTTTTTTGGCATGCCACGTGTCATTTATTAAATAGTAAATGGATGTAGATAACTTTATTTTATTTATCTTTCAAGATATATAAATAATTATCATATTAAAATTTTATAAAATATTAATTTAGAGTACTGTGATCATTATAGTTTTAATTTTAACATTAAAAAGTTGTCCATTATTTATTTGAAATTCTAAAAGTAAGAATTAAGACATTGATATTGAATATTTTTATAAATTACAGTATTATTTATATGAATTTAAAAATTAATAAAGAGATCAGTCATCCTGAAATATAAAATTACATTTTGAATTAGACTTTACACAAAATTAAAAAGGTACAGGAAGTAATTATGGAGATGCAGGAAGCAATTGCCAAGAGATCCACCTATAAGTTGGCCCATTTAAATGTACACCCGATCAAGTTTCTTAATTTCATATTGGGATTATATAAACTCATCAAGTTCAGTCCACATACCGAAGAAGAACTATTCACACCAATAACAAGACAGTTTTTTTTTTTTTATTTTCTTTTTGAGATTTTGCTATAAGCCAAGTGATAACCAGTTGTATTAAAATCACAAGAACATGCAGCTAATATTATTTAACAAATATCTTTAACTTTCATGAAAAAACAAATATCTTTAAGCATAATTTAATAAAAAAAACTATTTTATAAACACTATTTTTATATAAATTTAAAATGCTCCCTCCTTTCTAGGGTTTTACCCTTTTCTACAAAGATGAATTATTTTTCTTTGGAAAATCACTATGTCGATTTCCCCAGAAAAAAGATACGTTATTACATTTTGGTTCAAAGAAGAATTGAATTCAATATCAAAAGCCCAAAAGCAGCAAGTCGGGCTTACAATGTTGGCAAGTTCTAGTGTGCACAAGTGTGTTAGGTCAGTATCATGCATTAAATTATTTTAAATCCTCGGATATAACAATAAAATAATTAAGGGTGTAGATCTTAAGGTTGTACCAAGCAACACAAAGCATGCCATAATATATATATATATATATTTATTTTATTTTTTTTTATCGCAAAGCTCTCTCTCTTTCAGTTTTTCTGTCTTCTTTTTCAGATTTGGTCAACGACATGCCCTTCCTCGGCACTCTCCTCCGCCTCGACACGGACGCTAAGAACGTTCACCACCACCACGTTCATGACATCCAACCACGCGCCCTCCATGGTGGTTTCTGTTTTGGGGAAGGGTGAAAGTAAATGAGGAGGACATCGTTTTTGAATCATCTTCTCCTCACAGTGGTCACAGATCTAGTCACCACAGTTGCACTAGTGGCATTGCGACCAAGTGATAGGAAACGAAGAAGAAAGGGGATAGAGACTGAGAGACCAAAAAGTGTTGCGACGGTGGCTTATGAAGTTTTTCGACAATAAATGTTTTCCCTTTTATTGTATGATGTTATGGTGATTTTCTTTTTAACAGATGGTGACAGTGAGGATTAGTTGATTTTATGTTTTTTTTACATGTCCAAAGCTATAAAAAAAATTAATGCAAAACAAAAACATTGAACACTAAAAAATCAACATTATTTGTAGTTGTTATTATTTCAAACTTTTTCAAAGTCTACACACTACACTGTTTGTAGTTCCTTTCACTTTTTGGGTTTTTTTTTTCTTGAATAAAAGTTTGATTTTGATTGTCAAATGAGAAGATTTTGATTTTCAGAGTAAGTAAATGGGAGAATGACATAGTCGAAAGTTGAAGAAGAGAGATTTAAAAAAATAAAGGAAAAAGCTATGATGAGAGAAAAAATAATACAAATACAATTATTCTATACTTTATTTTCATGTTACTCCTTCATTATCTCCGTGGTTAATTATTTTATAACTATATCCAAGGTTGTTAAAACTTTGACACCGTTCCATACCTACCTCACTTTTGGCACGCTAGAATCCGCCTACAATGCTAGGAAACTCAAGTTACAATAATCACAATCTTCTTGCACTGTTTTTCTTCGCTTTCTTCAACTTTTATATTATTATTTTATACGTGTTTAATTTTATGATTTCACAAATTAAATTCTGACACCATCTGAATCTGTATAAAAAATCATTCTTCTGAAATTTAATTTTCAAAACTCAATCATTTTGCCTCTTGGTTGGTCGAAAGAAATAAGATAGAATATCACATATGAGAAGCCAAAGGTTCGAACATTCTCTGGTCTCCTTGGGGTGAGGTTCCTCCCTCTAAATTTTATTATACCAAAAAAACACTCCAAAAATAACTTTCGTAACTTATTGTTATAACTTATAATAACAAGAGAAATAGTAATTTAAGCATCCCACGTACCATGGGATTTAGAATGAGCACTCAACTGTAGTGTACTGTGCAACAGTAGCCCAGAAGAAAGAAAGAAAAACCTGGTTCCATGAATTTAACCCAACTTTGTGGCTTTCAAGGATTCAAAACGAGCACCAAGAGGCACGAAGGAATTGGTCGAGGGACCATAGAGGTACAAAAATTAACGGTGTTAATTTCTATACTTTTATACAGGGAGTTACTGATGGTCCCATGTAAATTACACTTGACTCCCCGTCATTTTGATGAGCTGAAATATGCTCTAAATACGTATTAGATGTCGTCTTGAATTTCGAAGCGTATTAAAGAGCAAGAGTCTTGTCAGATCCTGTTCGAATCGAAAAGAAAGAAGAGGTGATTGAAAGGGATTCACGGGATCAAAGAAGTATTTATGAAGTATAAGGCTAAGACAAGAAAGAGGGCTTCGAACCATTGGGCGATTCGAACTGGTGTATGGTCGAGTCGAAGTCGAGGCAGCAAGAGTTCTGGACTTAGCGCAATTTTTGACAAAACTTCACAAAATCAGTTCGATTTCGAGTAATGTGGATAACCGTTCTAAGGAGCAGTTATATGCATGCAAGGTATACGTAGCAGGACACTTGGCATTAGGATAGTGTTCGACCGTTAGGGCAGTTTATTTTCGAATGTCTATATATAGCAGTTTTTTAGTCAGATTTCAAGGTCGCAAATCATTTTTACAAAATCCTTATATACTCAAAGTACCCAGCGCAGAGAGAAACGAGTACGCAAGGAAAATGTATGATTGTGAACCATTTTAAGTTTCTGTAAACTTTACATTTCGAATGCAATGCAATTTACGTTTCATTTTATTATTCCTGTTTTTTAAATGGTTCATTCGATCGAATGAACTCGCTGATCCTTTAAATTCTGCAATTTACCTTTCCTTGTCAAGTTATTTCCAGCATTTCGATTTCTGTCAAACAATTTTGCTTTCTGCAAATCTCAAACCAGTGAATGTTTGTTGCAATGATGAACATTAAAGGCTTTACATCTAAAGCAAACACACAAATGGCATGCTCCTGAGATTCACTAGTTGATCTCGCAAGCAATTAACTTAGACTAGCGGTTGTTTACCAAATTCCAGCGTAAACAAATTGGCACGCCCGGTGGGACCGGTCAATTGTGTATTTTGGTTTTAAATTATTATTAAAGTTTTGTTTAGTGCAGTTGGTTTATTGCATTCTTAATTGTTTTGATTTTGTATGCATTTAAGAAGTGGGAAATCTGTTCCACACTTAACAGAATTCAAAACTCGTACAAGGATGGCTAGACCACCCCCAAGTAATCGAAACAATGATCTTCCAAATATGGAGGGGCAACCAACGCAGACATCTGTCAGTAATGCCAATATAAATTCTGGCATAGGAGCAATTCCTGACCAAACTGTTGGCACGATAAGTTCGACCGCTTCGACGGTTATGAATCAGTCAGGGGTAACTTCTCCCATGACCAACATGACGTTGGCAAGTTCGACCACGTCAGCGTCTGCTTTTGCCCCATGGAATAACCCTAGTTTAGGGAATCCCAGTGGAAGTCCCTTTCGACCGCCTCAAAACCCTCTATATGGCATGCCTACATCTTTGATGGCAGGGTTGCAAAACTCTCAACCAAATATAGAGAATCTTAATATGTCCTCTCCATCAGGATCTGTAGCGGGCAATCAAGGTAGGGTAATTCCTCAACATTTAACCAATACATCCGTTTTGTCACTCAGACAACAAATGGATGAAAGTAACCATGATATGGTTAACATGTTAACACAACAAATAGGAACTGTTATTAACCCCTTAATTCAAAATACAAATGACAGTTACCAAATGTTAACAAATCAAATAAGTCGAATTGCTGACTTTTTTGGGGCACCACCCATACAGCAACCACCAATTCGACAGATCCAAATACAGGCGCCTGTCCAAGAGATACAGATGCCTAACAATCCAGGGATGCAAATGGCTCAAGCACCACAACCATTGGCACGCATAGAGCCACCAGCCCAACAGGTCGAACCAAACCCTGGTATAGTATTGGTAAATAGGAACCAAAATGCTGATGAAGTAATAGGGAATATTCAACAAAACCGTTTCGATAGGCAGAATAACCTGGCCCAAATGGTCGAAACGATTTTGGTGCAGAATGGTTTGAACTTAGGCTTACATAGGCCTAATTTTGTGTCTCCATTATCTGAGTATGTGTTACAGACAAAATTACCAAGGGGTGTGAAAATCCCTAAGTTTACTAAGTTTGCAGGAGAGACAAATGAGTCCACTGTCGAACACATTGCTAGATATTTGGTCGAGGCAGGGGATTTGGCTAATAATGAAAATTTAAGAATGAAATTTTTCCCTAATTCCTTGACTAAAAATGCTTTTACATGGTTTACAACCCTTCCTCCTCATTCCATACATAATTGGAACCAATTGGAAAGGATTTTCCATGAGCAATTTTATATGGGACAGTCTAAGATCAGCCTTTAAAGAGTTAGCCAGCGTTCGACGCAAGGCACCTGAATCAATTGATGATTATTTGAACAGATTCAGACTCTTAAAGGCAAGGTGTTTCACCCAAGTCCCTGAACATGAATTAGTCGAAATGGCTGCTGGTGGCCTAGACTATTCGATTAGAAAGAAATTAGATACCCAGTATTTAAGGGATATGGCTCAATTGGCTGATAGAGTTCGACAACTCGAACGATTGAAGGCTGAAAAGGCTAGAAATTTTAAATTCCACAAGAAGGAAAAGGTTGCATATGTCGAAACCAATGACAGTGACCAGGAGTTCGATATTATTTATGAAGATATCGAAGACAATGAGGTTGATTTAGCAGAATTAAAACCTGGACCTCCTTATGTTTGTAAACTCCTTAGACCTTCCAATGGAAAAAACCCTGTTGAACCTAAAAATGATAAATTTGTGTCTAAAACTTATACATTTGACATAACTAAATGTGATGAAATATTTGATTTATTAGTCACAGATGGCCAGATTGTTGTTCCTAAGGGCTTGAAAGTACCCCCAATCGAACAACAGAAGAAAAGGGGTTATTGTAAATTTCATAATTTCCTTGGCCATAAAACCTCACGTTGTGTTCTTTTCAGGGATTTGGTTCAAAAGGCTCTCGACGAAGGGAGGCTCAAATTTGGTGAGAAACCAAAGGTTGTTCAGGCAAATGCTGAAACATCCAAAGCTGCTGAAACTCTCTATGCGGAGCCCCAAGAAATAATGATGGTCGAAACAATGGAGTTGTCCCATGTGCAAGTTCAGGACATATCTGAAGAGGATTACAACGAACAAATGAAGGTTGTGTATCCTCAGGCTGAGGAGGATTTAATTGATTTCTTGAACAGATGCAAACTCGAAAACAAGATTGTGATGCTCTGCCCTCGCTGCAGTGCAGTATGTGATAGGGAGGCTACTGAGGGCCTCAAGAAATACCAAGTTGTTAGCAAGGGGGCAAAGCAGAACCAACGTTTCGATAAAGGCAAAAGAGTTATGGTGCAGTCGAATACTAATCAGAAGTCTGGTCGAAGGAATACTTTCGCTCCTCCTGGTTCAGTTCCGGTCGAAAAATGGATGCACCAGGGACTCATAAGGTTCAACAAAGGGATCATGGAAGTAGGTGGTTCGAGTGGAACGAAGCAAGTTGGCCCACAAGAGGCTAATAAGTACTCTTATAAGAACAATTACAGAGGAAAGAATCCTATGACGAGGACCCAATGGCGTAGGTTCCAGCGTCAGAAGAAATTGGCCCAACAGAATCCGCAAACGGGCCAGTATAAAGAAGTATCTAGGAGGCCAGTAAAAGAGAGGCTCCTGCCTCCAGTGGATGAAGATAAGATGGAGGATGAGGATCTACTGGATTCTGAACCAGATTTTGATGTCATCTGTGTGGTATCTATCTTGCCATCTGAATATGATGTCCAATCTGAAGTTACTGAGATCGAAAGTGAGTTCGATCATTTTGATATGGCTGACCCAAAGCCAGTATGTTACTATGTTATGAACAATGGCTGTGTGGAAGAACAATTAGCTTATTTCGAAAAGCCAGATTTTCAGATGAAAAGTCATCTCAAACCTCTTTACATCAGGGCAAAAGTTGAGAATGTTGGAATCAACAAAGTGCTCATTGATGGAGGAGCGGCTGTCAACTTAATGCCTCGATCTATGCTCTACAAGATCGGGAAACATGACACTGATCTATCTGCCCACAACATTGTGCTTTCGAATTATGAGGGTAAAACTGGCTATTCTTTGGGAGCCATTCAAGTAGATGTTGCTGTGGGCAGTATAGTTCGACCAACTCTATTCCTGGTGATACAGTCCAAGGCTAATTTTAACTTGCTATTAGGAAGGGAATGGATCCATGGAGTTGGGGCTGTGCCATCTACCCTTCACCAGAAACTCATTATCTGGAGGGAGGATGGGATTGTTGAAAATATAGAGGCGGATCAAAGCTTCTATAAGTCTGAGGTCGATAATGTTACTGCACAAACCTTTGACAAAAAGTTGGCTAACATAGCACCTTGTGGTGATAAGGAGGCTATTGTCGAATCAAGTGACAATGTTATCCACTCTGTCAAACTCCATCCTACCTATGGGTTTATATGGGAGAGGGAGGAAATTGATGTTGTTCCCTCTGAAGATGGAGTCATTCCACCAACTGGGTGGAATATATATGAAGATTAATATGGCTGAGGCCACTGCATGGGCCAGAATTACGGCTTATATGGCCGAAAATAGACTAAATACGGCCTTTGAGGCTGAATCTCAACAAAATATGGCAGTTGAAGCCAAGATCGAAGATCATAAAAACAAAGAAACAAAGGATCGAAGACTGGATTGCATTTATGACGATGAGCCGCTGGGTTTCGAGAAAAATCCCGTAAGTGAGGTGCCAAAGATGCAGGCTCAAGATCCTTTGGAGGAAATCGACATTGGAGATGGCTCGATGAAAAGGCCAACATATATCAGTGCCAATATCACCTCCAATCTAAAAGAAAAGTTGGTGCCTCTTCTTAGAGAATTTAAAGACTGTTTTGCTTGGGATTACCACGAAATGCCTGGGTTAAGCAGAGAAATGGTCGAAATGAAATTACCGATTAAGGAGGGAAAAAGACCAGTAAAACAACTACCAAGAAGATTTGCACCAGAAATCATGTCCAAAATTAAGGAAGAGATCGAAAGGCTGCTGAGGTGTAAATTCATCAGATCTGCCAGGTATGTCGAATGGCTAGCAAATATAGTCCCTGTCATTAAAAAGAATGGAACTCTTAGAGTATGCATAGATTTTAGGGATTTAAATAATGCTACACCTAAAGATGAATATGCTATGCCAGTAGCGGAAATGTTGGTAGATTCAGCAGCTGGCTTCGAATTTTTAAGCATGTTAGATGGTTATTCTGGGTATAACCAAATATTTATTGCTGAAAGTGATGTGTCAAAAACAGCATTTCGATGTCCTGGTGCTTTAGGCACTTATGAATGGGTGGTTATGCCCTTTGGGTTGAAAAATGCTGGGGCCACTTATCAAAGGGCCATGAATTCCATGTTTCATGATTTTATTGACACATTTATGCAAGTTTATATTGATGATATAATCATCAAATCCTCCTCAGAAGATAGCCATTTGGATTACCTTAGGCAATCTTTCGAACGAATGAGGAAACATGGATTAAAAATGAATCCATTAAAGTGTGCTTTTTGTGTGCGTGCAGGAGATTTCCTTGGTTTTGTGGTGCATAAAAAAGGCATTGAGATAAATCAAAATAAGACAAAGGCTATTCTTGAGACGAAGCCTCCTTCGACCAAAAAACAGCTCCAATCTTTGCTAGGAAAAATCAACTTCTTGAGGCGATTCATTTCGAATCTAAGTGGCAAAGCTCAAATTTTTTCGCCATTACTTCGACTCAAGAAAGATGAACCATTCAAATGGAATGAAGAGCATCAAAAGGCTTTCGATGAAATTAAAGAATATCTGATCAAGCCTCCTGTGTTAATGCCTCCTAGTCGAAACAAGACTATGAAGTTGTATATTGCTGCATCTGACAAGACCATTGGTAGCATGTTGGCTCAGGAAGATGATGATGGCGTAGAGCATGCAATTTATTATCTTAGTCGTGTACTAAATGATGCAGAAACTAGATATACTGCCATAGAAAAACTTTGTCTTTGTTTGTATTTCTCTTGTGCGAAACTTAAGCAATATATAAAGCCTGTTGATGTTTATGTATATTCTCATTATGATATTATTAAGCACATGTTGTCAAAACCTATTCTACACAGTAGAATTGGAAAATGGGCTTTAGCATTAACAGAATATTTTTTAACGTACAAGCCTTTGAAATCTGTTAAGGGTCAAATTGTGGCTGATTTTATTGTAGATCACTCACTGATCGAAATGCCGCAAGACTATGTGGATACAGAGCCTTGGATTTTGTATTTCGATGGTTCGAAACACAAACATGGAACTGGAATTGGAGTTTTAATAATATCCCCCAATAAAGTTCCAACTAGATTCAAATATAAAATCAAAGGGCTTTGTTCTAATAATGAGGCTGAGTATGAGGCTCTAATTACAGGCCTTGAAATTTTAATTAGCCTGGGGGCAAGAAATGTTAACATAAGGGGTGATTCAGAATTAGTGTTGAAGCAATTAACACAAGAATACAAATGTGTTAATGAACACTTAGCAAAATATTTTGTTATGGCGAGTTCTCTTCTGAATCATTTCGATCATATTAACATTGAGCATATACCTCGACAAGAAAACCAAGAAGCAAATGATTTAGCCCAAATAGCTTCAGGGTACAAAATGTCGAAGGAAAAGTTAACTCAGTTGATCGAAATAAAAGACAAACTGGTGTTACCAGAGCCATTAAGCACTAAATTGCCAATGACAAAACTTGTGGGGGCAAGTATACCACAAAATAATGGAGATGAAAGCATGGATGATCTCCAGGGAAAAATTCAAATTTTGGCCATTGACAATATGTTAGATAATGATTGGAGAAAGTCCATTGTTGAATATTTGGAAAATCCAATAGGCAATGTGGCTCGAAAGGTCAAATATAGGGCTTTAAATTACGTGGTTATGGGAAATGATTTGTTTAAAAAGACTACAGAAGGAGTGTTGTTAAAATGTCTAAGTGAATCAGAAGCATACTTAGCAGTTTCCCATGTTCACAGTGGGGCTTGTGGATCACATCAAGCAGGCCATAAAATGAAATGGCTTTTATTTCGACAAGGTTTGTATTGGCCTTCGATGTTAAAAGACTGCATAGAATTTGCTAAAGGCTGTCAGGAATGCCAAAAGCATGCAGGGATACAGCATGTACCTGCTAGTGAGTTACATTCCATAATCAAACCTTGGCCTTTCAGAGGATGGGCTTTGGATTTAATTGGTGAAATCAAGCCTGCTTCTTCTAAGAACCAGCGTTATATTATAGTTGGTATCGATTACTTTACAAAATGGATCGAAGCAGTCTCTTTGCCAAATGTTGATCAGGAAGCAGTAATTAGTTTCATTCAAAATCATATTATTTATAGGTATGGTATTCCTGAAACAATTACCACTGATCAAGGTTCAGTTTTTACTGGACGGAAAATGCAAGAATTTGCCCAAAAAATTGGCTTTCGATTATTAACCTCAACACCATATTACGCGCAAGCAAATGGTCAGGTCGAAGCAGCCAATAAGATTGTAATTAACTTGATTAAAAAACACATTGCCCAAAAGCCAAGAAATTGGAATAAAACGTTAGATCAAGTTCTATGGGCATGTAGAAATTCTCCTAAGGAATCAACTAATACTACCCCATTTCGACTGACTTATGGGCATGATGCTGTACTTCCGGTCGAAATATATTTGCAATCAGCCAGGGTACAAAAACAAATGGACATTCCAATCGACCATTATTGGAAAATGATGTCAGATGAGTTAGTTGACTTAGATGAGGAGAGATTAAGAGCATTAGAAGTTTTGACTAAACAAAAAGAAAGAGTTGCTAAAGCTTATAATAAGAAAGTGAAGTAAAAAACTTTTAATGTTGGAGATTTAGTTTGGAAGGTTATCCTGCCCATAGATAGTAAGGATCGAGCCTTGGGCAAATGGTCCCCAAATTGGGAAGGACCGTTTAAAATAATTCATATCTATTCGAATGGTGCTTATGAGTTAGAGGAGCTAACCCCTCAGAAACGTACTTTGAGCATAAATGGTAAGTATTTAAAAAAATATAAACCAACACTGCTCGAAGTTAAAATAAGCATAGAATGAGAGAAATACTGGAAACATAAAAATGGCGATAACAGTAAATTGCCACAAAAGGGCCTGTGTCAGTATTACATCAAAAGTAGAATCGAAATACAGAATTCGAAATAAAGAAATTATAAGTTCTACTAATGCATGACCAAGTCCTCATATAGTTTCTTCAAGGTGGCCATCTCTTTAGTTAAGACCTGGTCAGCACTCTCCATAACTCTCGCCTCATCTGCTACAGCTTGAGATGCGCTAAAGGCCTTCAGGCCTTCTCTCCCTTTTTCAGCAACCTGTTTCTGAATCGAGTTAGCGGCCTTCTCCTGGAGTTCCTTGCGTTTGGCCTGCTCCGTCACAATTTTTTGCCTTAGATCATCGACCTGAGACAGCAAATCCGTAATAGTTGCCTCCCAGGAGGAGATGTTATCATCACAGGCTTTGATCTCAGAAGATCCTTCTTTCGCCTCTTTGGTGAGACGTTCGACTTCATGTTGAGCAGCTCGGGCTTTCTCGAGCAGAAGGATATGTGCCTGTTTCTGGGCATCCAGTCTGGCGCCATTTTCGCGTTTTTTCTGCACAGTACTTGCAAATTGATCGATAATGGACTCGATTTGGATAACTTTGCCTAGAATCTCATCAGAGGTAAGGGGGTTGTGCAATTTCTTCAAAAAGTTCAGGTGCCCAAAAGCAGCAGAGGGGTTCTCTTCAATGGATTTAAGTACGTCTTCCCGTGTGTATTCCATTGATAACTTCAAGAGCAGGCAATCTTGGCGTATTGAAGAGTTTATTTCAGCATCAGATGAGGACGAAGCACCAGGAATCTTTTCACTTGAGGTGTTGGCTTGACTTGTGTTCAGCAGGAGTCGAAGGGCTGCAGCAGGGTCTTCGTCTTGCATCTGAATGAATGTATCTTCTGCGATCCCTATGCTAGCGGAAAGCTTAGATGTCGAAGACGCCGGGTAAATGTCCGAACCTCCAGCTTCAGCCTCTTCTATGGCCTCTTCATCGGAAAAGTTTTCTTCGGATGAACTTTTCTGACTCGATCCATGAGGACTGCTGGATCCAATGCCTTGACCTTCACCCTGTTTCTCAACATTCACTGCATCCGTCTCAGGAGCGGGAGATGTTCGAGCATGTGAGGGTATTTCTTCTACAGAAACATTTTGTTGTACCTGATTTGAATTATCATGGAAAAAGGTTAACAAATAGTTTCGTATAAGCTATGAGTTGAAACACATTAAGAGGATGATACCTCGACGGCAGGTTGTTTTTGTGGTGAGTTCGGTGGCTCGACAGGGTTGCCCATCTCAGCAATAGAAGGAGTAGTCTCTACTTCAGTACCGTCAATATCGGTCGAAGGTGGTTGGACGTCAACAGGTTGATTGTCACCTTGTTCTTTTGAAGACTTGGTCTTTTTCTTTTTCTTCTTGATTGGCTCACCACCCTCAACAGCCACAGAAGGTTCAGGCTCGATTTGTTTCACTTTCTTTTTCTTCTTAGGCATTTGAGCCTGAGAATTGCCTGTCTCTGTTTGTTCAGCAGACTTGGTCGAAGTCGAAGGTAACTTTCTTTTTCTTATGAGTGGTCTTTCCTCTTCTTCCTGCATTACGAGGGTAAAGAATTGTCAGAATATAGACTTGAAAGAAAGTTATAATATTGACATTAGAAATAAAACTTGCATCTTTCTCTTCGTCTAGTTCGACGACCGCATGCTTCGAGCGTTTTGAAGTCGTGGTAGTCTCAGTGCTATCATCTTTCTTTTGACTCTGAAAAAATAAAGAAATATGAGGCAAAGACGTTAAGAGTAAAAGATAAGTTCAGAAGAGTTACCTTCTCTTCTTGTTTCCCTTCTTGGATCTTCACCCCAGTGGGTTTCTTGGGTCTCACATCAGCTCGAGACGTTTCAGTGCTTTTCTTCGTCATGATTGTTTTGCCTAAAAGTAAGAATATTAGAAAAGGCAAAAATACATATCAATTTAGAAAGTCAAAAGTAATTTAATACCTCGAGCTTGAAGGTTTGAGCGAATATTCTCGACCGTTGGTTGTGTAAAACCACTTTCAAGTCTGGAGATCATGATAGTAGTGTCTCCAATTGAACGGGTCGAATAATATTTCTCCCACCAGGTAACAAACCCCATGGTGCAGAAGTGGGAATGGTTGAACTCAAAAGGATGCAGGTTATAGTTTTCATCAAGAGAAATCTTCAAAAACTTCTTGAAAGTCTTTTCCGAAAGATTGGCCCCTCTTATGACGTCTCGAGGATCTTCGAACAAGCTTTTAGGGCGGATTTGCGAGAGGCCAAATTGTCTTGAAACCAAATTAGGCTGGTATCCAACCAGGCCTAAATAGTTCGATTGAACACCTGTACGACAAGACAGGATCTGTGGATTCAAGTAAAAGGACCATATTTCGTTCACTTCTTCTTCATTGTCCGGATCGACAGCAGGGAAATAGTCAGTGAACCAGGCTGGGCCAACCTCTCGACTAATGAATGGAGCATGTTGGGGAAGAAACTTGTCAAAGGTCAGGAAAATCCTCATATACTTTAGGAACAGCTTTTGTGAGCTTTGATTTAAGGACTTGGGTGTTAGTCGAAGTGCTCTCTGGCCTTCGATCGAGCGATTGGCAACTTCTTCAGCATAATCTTGTGGGATTATTAATCCCATTTCTTGTTCGAAAGTGGCATTAAGCCACAACTGGAGAAGCCACATAGGACCAGATACTAAGAAGGAAGACCCATCCTTCGATTTCTTCAGGTCATCGCATGCCTCACCAAGCGATTCGTATAGTACTGCTAACAAGAGGCGTCCAAATCCAAAGTTCTGACCTTCATGAATTTGTAATGCCATTGGAATAAATCTTTTGGCTACTTGCAAGGATTTTGTGCAAAAAACATAGTGAGATAGCCACAGGGTTAAGAAGGCTACGTGCTCTTCATCAGAAACCTCCTCTTCGACGGATCCTTTGTGTTCAGCTATGTATTTGGAAAAGGTGTTCTCCTTAGATACTAGCTTGATATTGTCACTAGAATTAGTGGGGTCATACGTTTCTCCGCTAGGCCTAAGGCCTGTGAGGGCGGCTACATCTAAGAGAGTAGGGGTCATCATACCACATTTAAATTGAAAGGTGTTGGTAGAAGACTCGAAAAAGTGCATAGCTGCTATCAGCATTTCTGGTCGATATTCAGGACCAGATCGAGAGAATTGTATCAAGTCAAAGATGCCATATGTCTTCCAGAAATCCTCATACGCTTGTTCGACTCGATCAAGCCAAGGTAGGTAATCCCTATGGGCTATTGACGGGGCGGATCGAAAGAGTTTGTGGGGTTTGCTTAAACAATTAAAGTTGTAAGGCTCACTATCAAAAATCCTAGGTTCGCAAGTTGGGTAGCAGGGAAATACCTTGTTCATTGTACTCGAAAGTGATTCTTGGTCTGGCAGGGGTCCACCGAAAGCGTAAACTGTTCTTTCCACTGCGAAAGGGATCATCACCTCTGATTCCCAGGTTTCTGTTTGTTCGGCGTCACCATGTGGTTCTGGGACCACCTTCTCTCCGTCATTCCTGATTGTGAAGTGTTGCCACTTCCCAGCAAACGGAACTGATCCTTGCGACATTGTAAGAAATCTGAAAAGGGATGATTTTCTCGTGAAGGGTTTGGTAACTGATAGAATCAGTGAGTAAAAGCTTGGACTCACGGAGAACAACGGCAAGGCTCAGAGATACGGTGAGGTTGATGATGAAAGGAGTAGCAAGTTGTTATCTGAAAATAAGAAAGCTTCGCCAGAGATAATGGATACGAATTAGAAGAAGAAGGGGTTTTCGGAAGCAAAGAAGAAGAAGGGTCTTCGGAAGCAAAGAAGAAGAAAGGTTTTGGAAGCAGAGAAGCTGAAGGGGTTTTTTTTTCTGGAGTTCTCTGTGCTATTTATGGGGTTTTACTTTAAAAAGGGAAAAACAATATAATAATCAATGGTCAAAAATCAATCAAATCATATTTACCTTCCGACTCCCCAGCGTGACACGTGTCCCACTCTGCCTAGAAAGGTGGAATTAATGATGGGTAGTGGGAGATCGAGGCGACGGTTACACAGTGAACGTGCGATCATGACGCCGTTTCAGGAAAACTGGTAGAAGAAGAGAAAAAATGTCAACTTCTCATCTTCCTTCGATCTCGAATCGAAGCAGACATTTTTTGGGGGCAATTTGTTAGCCCATATTTTTGATGAGCTGAAATATGCTCTAAATACGCATTAGATGTCGTCTTGAATTTCGAAGCGTATTAAAGAGCAAGAGTCTTGTCAGATCCTGTTCGAATCGAAAAGAAAGAAGAGGTGATTGAAAGGGATTCACGGGATCAAAGAAGTATTTATGAAGTATAAGGCTAAGACAAGAAAGAGGGCTTCGAACCATTGGGCGATTCGAACTGGTGTATGGTCGAGTCGAAGTCGAGGCAGCAAGAGTTCTGGACTTAGCGCAATTTTTGACAAAACTTCACAAAATCAGTTCAATTTCGAGTAATGTGGATAACCGTTCTAAGGAGCAGTTATATGCATGCAAGGTATACGTAGCAGGACACTTGGCATTAGGATAGTGTTCGACCGTTAGGGCAGTTTATTTTCGAATGTCTATATATAGCAGTTTTTTAGTCAGATTTCAAGGTCGCAAATCATTTTTACAAAATCCTTATATACTCAAAGTACCCAGCGCAGAGAGAAACGAGTACGCAAGGAAAATGTATGATTGTGAACCATTTTAAGTTTCTGTAAACTTTACATTTCGAATGCAATGCAATTTACGTTTCATTTTATTATTCCTGTTTTTTAAATGGTTCATTCGATCGAATGAACTCGCTGATCCTTTAAATTCTGCAATTTACCTTTCCTTGTCAAGTTATTTCCAGCATTTCGATTTCTATCAAACAATTTTGCTTTCTGCAAATCTCAAACCAGTGAATGTTTGTTGCAATGATGAACATTAAAGGCTTTACATCTAAAGCAAACACACAAATTGCATGCTCCTGAGATTCACTAGTTGATCTCGCAAGCAATTAACTTAGACTAGCGGTTGTTTACCAAATTCCAGCGTAAACACAGAGTTACCCTTCTAACGGAATTATGTTTTACAGGGAGTTACTTTTATACGATTTTCACCCACCTATTATATTTTTGTTCATCTCATATATAAACGAAAATGCATACGTATTTTTTCATGAAAAATTAATTGCAGAATTAAAAATTATCTTTTTTACTTTAATTAATTTTGATATAAATTATATGAATGACCATACACATTTTCTTTTTAACAACAATCAAATTAATTGTTCATACACTAAATTTTTATTTAAATTTAAATTAATGATGACATAAATTACTCTTTTTAATTATAATTAAAATAACATCATGAAATGATTTCATTACGATTAATAAATGTAATTCTTATAATAATTAATTTGATTATCTTTATAAATGATAAGTTGTATTCAATCAATTTAATCTTAATTAAAAAGATATGAAGTACTATTAAAAATGATAAATTATATCATAATTAATTTGATTACTTTAAAAAAAAGGTAATTTGCATTTTTAATTATCCTTTTTAAAGAAATTTTGTTGTTTGTCTCAATAAAGATCACAATGATTTTTTTTCCTCAACAAATTATAAAATAGAAATACAATTTTATTATATATTTTAACAAATATTACAATAAAATTATATTTTTGTTATGTATTTAACATGAGATGAGAAGAAGGATAATAGAGGTAAGAGGAAAGGGGAAGAAGAAAGGGTGGAGTGTTTAAACAGAGAAATAAAATCATATTTGTCAGGAATTTTAAAGTTTTGTAGAAGTCGAAAGCAATTATGATAGAAACTAATAATAACACCCTTGTATTAAATTGTTTCATGTACCCATTATATTTTAGAAGCCCAATCCGAAATGTTAATGAGGTGCCGGAAGTTTTAGCTAAAGATGAAACAAGTGCTAAAACTTTCTACACATCCAAGTATTGCTTCCTTCATCTCATTGAAAAGTCCAATCTAGAATATAAAATTACATTTCAGTTTTGGTTTTTCCAAAATGCGTTGGGAGCGCAGGAAGCAATAATTGGAGGTGCAGGAAGCAACAGGCTGGAACAAGAACCAAATGGGACGACAACAATACATGCAGTGCACATCTTCCCTTTCCAAAGATTGGGCCATTAATAAAACCAACTTTGGGCTTATTGGGTAGCTTTACAGAGAAGCGGTGCTCCAACAGTCAACATTATCATTTGGTTGCTAAATTCACACTTATTTTTTGCTTATTACACTCCTCTTTTCTTTTTCCTAAACTAAAATTACTTAAATAACCTCTCCTTTTTTAGCCTTCTTCTCTCCTTTGCATTCTCTCCTTTTCAATGCAACAATGCACTCCCTTTTTTTCCATAGAAACAACACATTTTCTTGTCTTTCATCACACTTCCTCCTCTCTTTCACTCTCCTTATTCCCTTCAATCTCTTGCTTTGATCTTTCTTTGTTCTTCCCTTTCCCAATCTCTTCCTCTAGCATTAGAGTTTTTTCATCCTTCAAACTTCAAGTTATTCCAGTGGAGTGTGTCAATTACATGTTTTCTCTACTTCAATTGCTACACTATTTTATAAGATATTTTTCATAAATCATAATAGTCTTGGACCGTATGCGTCTACAAATCAATCGGCCTAGCTTGTTGGGTTGTTGGTAAAATATTTGTGTGCATAGATTAGTTTTTTTTTTTTTAATTTTCAAAATACAAGAGCTATTAATTTAAGAGTTTAATGAATATTCACTCATAGTGTAAAATCATTTTACCCTATCATTCAATCACAAATTATCATTTTAATTACTTTAAGATAATTATTTTAAAAGTCAATAAATTTATCATACATAATGGATTGTGATCAAATAACTGTATAAAATATTCTATACTGTCAATGTATAACCATTTTTCTCTTAATTTAATCATTTGACTATAAAAAGTGACATCAAAACAATCTTTTTTTTGTAAAAAATAAAAATATTTTTTTTGAGGACAAACAAAGAGGTTAAAGGATTAAATTGATATTACTATTTTTTTAACATTTTTAATATGGGCTGAAATAACATTTTTTTTATAAAAATGTTTTCCGTAATCTAAATATGTGAAAATCAATTTTAGTCCTTCCAACAAATTTATTTCTATTTTGATTTTTCCAAATATAAAATGTGTTATTTCTTGTTCACACATTTAACTCCATTAACTTAGTACCATTGTGGCTAATGGAGGTCCACGTGTACATGTGGCAAATTTGAGTGATGCGGCATTCAATGTGGTAAGTGGTTTTGTTTTTAATGTTTGATTTTAGTATTTATAAATTAGATTATCATTTTAGTTACTATAAATTTTATAATTTTATTTTAATTTTTATAAGATTAATTTGAAATTATTATTTTTTATTATTGTTTGAAATTTATTAATTCTAATCCATCTCTTATTTATTATATTGAAATTTAGATTTTGGTTTGACTTTAAATCTATAAAACTATGAGTTGTCTATCCTTATATATTATATTTTAATTATATTACTATTTGATTTGATTTGGATCTCTGGCAAAAACAATAATGACTTTTTTCTTTAGATTTTTCTTAATTTTTCTTTACATTAAATTTTAAAAAGCAAAATAGAAATTATTCCGTTTTAAAGTTAAAACACAACAATCGAAACTAAAATTTATTCTGTCACATATATTCCCTCCCATCTACTGAGCTAATTTTCGGTGGTCATTCTTTTAAGGGCTTAAAAGCTTTTATAAAATACACATATTTGAAAATCCTATTAACTGCATTTTATCAGGCCTATTGCAAAACTTCATGATCCGCCATGCATGATAGTATAGAAAACAGTTTTACATTTATACAATTTATGTGTAATGCCGCTTTTCATTCATTTGACTTTTTTTTCTTCAAGATTAAGCATTTTCGATCAATAACATGTAGCGATTTCAATCAAACCTATGCCGACTGTCATCCTATCTCTATATGTAGAACGAAATAATTTTACAAGACATTAGGACGACAAAGGATAGAAACCAAAGCCATAGAGCATGTATTCCATCGCTGATTTTTCCACGTTTTCTTGAGAAATTTATTTTCTTAAGCTCGATGCTATCATTAGTATATATATATATTCATTAATCAACACACAAATATATATACAAAATTATGGACTCGAGCATACATAAACACAAAACGATATAGGAGTGATCTGACAAAGATTAACATTATACTTCTATCTGCAGAAGTATTCTATGTGAAACAGAAGCATATATGATGTCCATTATAAAACTTATTCTATCCCATTCAAATAGATCACGAGTCCGTTTGTTTTAAGAATTTCATTGGAGTATAATTGAAAATTGCCAACATTTATGGTAACTATTTTAAAAAATATATATTTATGATTTTTATTTGATTAACGTACAATAAATACCATTAGAGCATTTTTTTAAGGTAAACTATCTTATGACCTTTCATTCATGATAAGAAAAGTGATCATTTGGAATTTGCTCAAAGTTAAACTTTTTAAATTAAAAAAAAAAATCCAAAACGGAGGTTTTGGACGTGAATACAAATAAAGGTAGACTAATTGAAATTAGATGTATCCTTCCAAAAGATTATATGTATTCTTATACCATAGATATTAAAGCAAAAATAGGGCAAATATTTTGGAATATTTTGCCATAATGTGCTGCGACGCGGCCTTCCGCAGCACGAAAACAAAGCTGATGAGAAAGTGTGTTGTGGTGTGGGCATTGTTAACATGCTACCATGTAAATTCTTTGAAATGTTTTGGACATTCCGCAGTGTAATAGAAGGGATATTATTTATTGATAGAGCAGAATTATCCATCCACAATAAGTGAAGTTGCCCAAATGGTGGGTGCTCGTCAGGGTTAGAGCCTGCTCTGATACCATGTTAGATTTCATCTTAAAACCAATTGGCATTAAGTGAAGTTGCCTAGCAGATATATAAGCCGCACTCTCCAAGAATTGAGACAGCCGATGTGGGACTTAGGTATTTTCCAATAGTCTATTCGTCACCAAAAGAAATTGTGGGTCCTTGCTGCAAGTTCAAAATAAGATTAAAGCAACTCATAAGGAATTGGCATGCCAGCATTTTAGCAAATCTACGCACTCAAACTTTTTGAAGAGTGGGCATCTTTGCTTGCTAGTTGCTTTGCACTTCCATCATTGAGCACTCATAATGCATGCCGAGATTCCCACTCATGCTATATGGGCTCGGTAACCCCTTTTGGGTTTTCACTTTAGGGCCCCCTTGATTTCCAACTTCTTCATTGTTGTGAGCACCTTATTCTCGTCTTGTTATTTGGTAAGCCCTGAGAAAATAAAAACAAATAAAATTGTTCGGGGAACCAGAACAATTTATACCAAGAAAAAGTAGCCCTAAAAGAAATTTCATTGAAAAGTCAAAAGATATACAAGAATAAAAAAGAGACAGTTCATTCTGCATGTTTGTTTGCATGTCTTTTGATTCAAAAAGTTCGAGTTCTTTTTTCTATTTTAGATTTGCTTATTTCAAATTAAATGTGATTTTCTAGCTTAAAAACTCTTGAAAATATTTTGTTGGTATATAGGGGTGATTACGGGCTGTGTCAATTTAATTAACTTAACCCAAACCAAGCAAAAAAAAAAAAAATTGGTTTGAATTGGATTCATTAATGATGAATCTAACAGATTAAAATTTTAAACTCGATGTGCTTGGGTTGTGTCCCAGGTTTAATAGCGTTTTGAACTCAATGAAGCTGATCCAACTTTAACATATATTCTTATCAAAATTTTGATTTGTTAGTTAGTGGATGGAGAAATTAAAGCGAGAAAATGGTTTGGTTACACATATATTAGTATTATAAATTGTAAATGGATTGCATCATACTCTGTAAAAAAAAGATTGCATCATACACTAATTTTGTTTTCATTTGCATGTTAATAGAAAGATCAAATACTCAAGTTTATTATATTTTGTTGTGCATGTATTTACTATTTATGGTCGAACTAGTAAATTGAATCACTTTGGAGTAGATTGTTAAACGAGTTTAATTAACATTGGCATCAGGAGTTGAATAATAGTTAGATAAATTTGAGGACAATGCTATATAAATCATACTATTTGCCAATACAAAAATATAAATATTTTTATTAAATATAATTATTAATTTTTTTTTTCTATTTGGTATATATATATATATATATATATATATTGAAGTTTTTCTAATTTTTAGCAGCTTTTAGATTTTTTGAAAAATAATTCTAGCTACAAATATTAATTTATTTTTTAATTTCCCCCTATTTCATTTTTATTTTATAAGATTAAGCTTATGGTTCAACTCAAGTAAAATTAGCTCATCATTGTTTGATCGATTTAAATGAGTCAGAATTCTAATATATATACGAGGACCTATCTAATGAGAGGGCTCTTTTTATATGAAAATGAGAACTAAAATTTAATCTAAATCATATAATTATACATGAGTAATCAAGATTTAATTTTAAATAATTATTTAAAAAATTAAATGACCTTTTAAAAGACTCATATCAATTTTTGATTTGGATCCAAAATCCCTCATATCTGAAACGACTTGACCTATGTGCACAACAATTTATTAATATAATTTTTTGTCATGAATACAAGAGCATGGTAGTTTAATAAATGAAAAGCAACTAATTAATAAAAACTATGAAGTATATCTGGCGATGTGATGCAACAAGGATCTAATTCTTCACAAATGGTGAGAATTTGACACAAAGGCCCCGACTATGTAACCCACTAAAGCCACAAAGCGATCCATTCAATCAAGAAAAAAAGAAATTATTCACAAACTTTTAATCGGAAAAGTACAGGACAAATGGTAAAAGGGACAGGAAAAGAAGACCTTATCTTAGGACCTTTAGTTCTCCACTTTCACTTGTTCTATGATAAAAACAAAACATAAACCCTTTCTCAGATTTTAACCAGATTGGTCCCAAAGAACGAGTTTTGCGGCTGATCCATGTTTATCCTTGCAGCAGAGATTGTAACAACCCTTGTTTATTCTTATTCTTTTTTCATGAAAAACATTAGGATATAATGCATTTGCTTTACCAACTATAGGTTTGTAGAATAGACTTATAGGAGGAAGAAAAAGAGAGAGGGAAAGGGAAGATCATAAACAATCGAGAATGCTCTTAGCACGTACACTTAAAAAAAATGAGGCATGGTCCCCTATTTCTGTATCTTTGATTGAATATAGAATATAGTCCCCACCCTCTTGATGTTAACCGTTTTATACACAACTAACCTATCAGGATTTATATTTCTCTCGGAGAGTAAAATTCGAAAAAAGCAAAGGAATATTTCAACAAAAGATAAAATAGAAGTATGAGAGAATCAGAGAAATTGATCATATGATTATGTGGTACTCTTTCTCTATTTCATAGGAGCTGTGCACGGTATACACATGTCAAGAGACTACCCGTATTGCTACACACCTTCTCATTTCTTCGATGATACACTACCAAATAAGACGTGGGAATGGAATCCAGTGTCACAAAAAATATCTGTTATCATTGAGAATATTTAATATGCAGAGGTGGAGTTTACTGTTTGAATATGGTATTGAAAAATATATGAAATAAGTGGAAATTACTGTGCACCCCAATAACTAATGCTTATTTTTAAATAATTCATCTCTATATTTTCCCCCATTTGTTTACTTGAGATCCGGGTGGAGCAAGCATGTCGGGAAGCAATGTAGAATTTTGATTGTTTCAGATAATCAAGAAATATTAACTCCTCGCTTTAATTAAGTGACTATACCAAAATAAAAATTTTCACTGTTGTCCTTTGGTAGGTTTATATAAACTAACGTTATTCATAATTTAAGATAATAACAGTTAAAAATCGTCCCAAAACAATACTTATAGACCCGGATGTGTTTTCGCTTGTACTTAACATAGTTGATCAATATATAGTAAAAAATCAATGATTTCATTTAAGCATGTGTGTAAGAATTGAATATTTTCAGGCTGCAGATTTTACAAAATTCAATTTGTTTCAACATATAAGTCCATATTTTTTACATGTTGATTGAGAAACTTTGGTTGCTTTTTCCATATGGAAGCAATATCTTAAAAAAACGATTTCATTCCGATCAAGCATGAAAGATAATGATTTGGGTTAAGTTTTCATGTTGAAATAATTTTTTAAAATTTCCCATGTACCCGAAAAAAATCCTTGTTTAAGCTTATATAATCACTTAGTGGCATTTTTGTCTTTTTACACAAAATTCTTAGAAAATTCCTAAAATTCTATTTTATTTAATTTTATAAACATCATTCTATGTCTAAAATAAAATTTTCTAATCATATAAACTAGTTTTACAAAATTTCATCCTATTTAGTCTTATAACTACTTAATTAGTCTTAAGGGGAAAAATTGTTAATTTTTGGGGTTTCTGCTAGAAAATATTATTAAAAAAAACAAAAATTGTTTTGTTAAAGTTCTAACTAATTCAAACATTCAAGTACTTTTCCAAGCCCCACTGGTTTTGACGTAGAAAAGTTTCACTCACTATAAGAGAGAAATTCAAACACCAAATTAGATCTTGGCTATATAATAAAGATAAGTTTTATTCTGGAATAGCCCCCAGATAGATTCAATCACAAGGGTATGACTCCCCAAAACCAAAAACTTCTAATCGATTAGCGTCTCTGAAATGCGCTTGGTCGATAGGTACGATATATCACCATTCATGCAGCCTAGTCGAGACACTCCAATTCATCTAAAGACCTTTGATATATTGATCAACCTTGATTCGATAAGTCTCAAATTATTTAATTCGCTCAATAATCTTTTAAGTGAAACAAACACCACGATAATGACGACACTAGTTTAATCACCCATATAAGTAGCTAAAGTATCCTCATATGCATTACTTATAATTCTTTGTCACATTATGCACAGGGGAAGTGACATAATCAACCTTAATATCAAATTTCTTTCGTACTAGCTTCTTCTCCATTCTAATATTTAATTCATTATTATTAGCTTAGAGGTTGGAGTCTTTACATGTATTACGACCTCCAATATCCGCCATGCTCAAATCATAAATGGAGTATGAGTTTATGTCTCATATCCACCTCAGATCACAGACTCTGATAAGTAAATGTGAGCAAACGCTTCGTTTTGTCAATATATTTTAATGATGCGAATTTGTTCTAATTTGTTTAAAGAAACAAATAATGAGTTGGTTGATGAGCACTAGCAGTGGATTTGTTCGTTTCCGTCTTTCCTTTTATTATTGAAGTCGGATATATCTTTGTAATTGGCTAGGATTGGAATCCATGCATGAGAAAGTTGTGGATCACACACCCCAGTAAAGAAAAAAAAATTATTTTCTTCCAAAAGAAAAGCGTAATCGCATCAAAAGGTCCTGCTCATTGATACATACGGGGCGTGATTAGCATAAGATGCAGTTCATTCTACATGCTGTAGAGTACGAAAGTGTATAGCAGGACAGGAACATAATGCTTTTTTTTTGAAGAAGATAGCACTATAATTACAACAAGATTTTATAACACTCTTTATCAGTCCTTATATCACTCATTTTTTATTTATAAAATAACGAAATTAAATGTTTTTTTAATCAAAGTAAAATAACAAAGAATAGATGTATGAATGAATGATTATAACATGTTAAGGTGGAGTACATACAATATAGTTACAGGTGCTGGGTGAGTATATATATATATATATATATATATATATATGCAGTGATGTTATTCTTTGATGAGGATTTGGTAGTGGAATGGGTATAAATTAAACGTAAAGCCTCTTTACCAAAGATGTTCACTTCTCCCAGCAATAGTACTTGACAGCAAGAACCTGTTTTTCATCATCAAGGCTTGTCACTGCTTCGCTTCCCCCCAAGTGATCCACTCAAACCCCATTCATTCCCATCTTATATACATCTCTTACACCCTTCTCCTTCCTTGCAACCTTTTTCACATTCAGCACAACCACACCCTTCTTTCTCTCTCAAAATGAACCACCCCTTCATCACCCTCTTCACTACCATCATACTCATCATCATTTCCACCACCAGAGCCTCCCTCTCCCTGAATCAGTCACAGTTTTTCTCTCTGATGAAGGACTCTCTCTCGGGGAAATACCCCACGAATTGGGACGCTGCAGGGGAAGTAGTACCAATATGCGGCTTCACCGGAGTCACCTGCAACACCAAAGGTGAAGTTATCAACCTCGACCTCTCAGGTTTGTCATCACTCTCTGGAAAGTTCCCACCAGATATATGCTCTTACCTCCCACAATTACGCGTTCTCCGCCTCGGCCACACCAGGCTCAAGTTCCCCATAGACACCATCCTCAACTGTTCCCACTTGGAAGAGCTTAACATGAACCACATGTCCTTAACCGGCACCCTCCCAGATTTTTCTTCCTTGAAAAAATCCATCAGGATTCTCGACTTGTCCTACAACAGCTTCACAGGCCAGTTCCCCATGTCGGTTTTCAACCTCACCAACCTCGAGGAGCTTAACTTCAACGAAAACGGAGGCTTCAATCTGTGGCAGTTACCTACGGATATCGACAGGTTGAAAAAACTTAAGTTTATGGTGCTCACAACGTGCATGGTGCATGGCCAAATCCCTGCCTCCATAGGGAACATAACATCCCTCATCGATCTTGAGCTGAGTGGGAATTTCCTCACGGGACAAATTCCCAAAGAGCTTGGTCAGCTGAAGAATTTACAGCAACTTGAGCTTTACTATAACTACCACCTCGTTGGGAACATACCAGAGGAGTTGGGGAACCTCACGGAGCTCGTGGATTTGGATATGTCGGTGAACAAGTTCACCGGGAGCATCCCTGCGTCGGTGTGCAAGCTTCCGAAGCTTCAAGTGTTGCAGCTCTACAACAACAGCCTCACCGGAGAAATCCCAGGTGAGATTGAAAACTCAACAGCTATGAGAATGTTGTCTCTCTACGACAACTTCCTCGTAGGACATGTTCCCGCGAAACTGGGACAGTTCTCTGGGATGGTGGTTCTTGATTTGTCGGAGAACAAGTTTTCTGGACCGTTGCCAACCGAGGTTTGCAAGGGAGGTACACTCGAGTACTTTCTCGTTCTTGATAACATGTTTTCTGGTGAGATACCACACAGTTATGCGAACTGCATGGTGCTGTTGAGGTTTAGAGTCAGCAACAACCGTTTGGAGGGGTCCATTCCCGCTGGACTCCTCGGTTTGCCACACGTTTCAATCATTGATTTGAGTAGCAACAACTTTACCGGTCCGGTTCCTGAGATTAACGGAAATTCTAGAAATTTATCTGAGCTGTTCCTCCAGAGGAACAAGATTTCAGGTGTCATAAATCCCACAATATCAAAAGCCATTAACTTGGTCAAGATTGATTTCAGCTATAACCTTTTGTCTGGTCCAATCCCTGCCGAAATTGGCAACCTCAGAAAGCTTAATTTGCTTATGTTGCAAGGGAACAAGCTGAGTTCTTCCATCCCCGGTTCACTATCTTCATTGGAGTCTCTCAACCTTCTTGATCTCTCCAATAATCTTTTAACTGGAAGCATCCCTGAAAGCCTCTCTGTGCTGTTACCAAACTCTATTAACTTCTCACACAACCTGCTTTCGGGTCCAATTCCTCCCAAACTGATCAAAGGGGGTTTGGTGGAAAGCTTTGCAGGGAATCCAGGTTTGTGTGTTTTACCTGTGTATGCTAATTCATCGGATCAAAAGTTTCCTATGTGTGCAAGTGCCCACTACAAGAGTAAGAAGATAAACACAATCTGGATAGCAGGGGTGTCAGTGGTTTTGATCTTTATTGGCTCTGCCTTGTTTCTCAAACGTTGGTGCAGCAAAGACACTGCTGCAGTCGAACATGAGGACACGCTGTCTTCTTCGTACTTCTATTATGATGTTAAGAGCTTCCACAAGATCTCTTTTGACCAAAGGGAGATAATTGAGTCCTTGGTGGACAAGAACATAATGGGACATGGAGGGTCTGGGACTGTGTACAAGATTGAGTTGAAGAGTGGTGATATTGTTGCAGTGAAGAGGCTGTGGAGTCACTCGTCGAAGGATTCGGCTCCGGAGGATCGGTTATTTGTGGACAAGGCATTGAAAGCAGAGGTGGAGACCCTGGGAAGCGTAAGACACAAGAACATTGTGAAACTGTACTGCTGCTTCTCAAGTTATGACTTCAGCTTGTTGGTTTATGAGTACATGCCAAATGGTAATCTTTGGGATTCCCTGCATAAAGGTTGGATCCTTTTGGATTGGCCTACTCGTTATAGAATTGCACTGGGGATTGCACAGGGTTTGGCATACCTCCATCATGATTTGCTTCTTCCTATTATCCACCGAGATATCAAGTCAACTAATATCCTGTTGGATGTTGATTACCAGCCCAAGGTTGCAGACTTTGGGATTGCCAAGGTTTTGCAAGCAAGAGGAGGGAAGGATTCCACAACAACTGTT